>NC_056725.1:513691309-513943809 GCF_019279795.1 Protopterus annectens
GTCCCTTGTTTAGGTGACATTCCTGAGCCCACCACAAAAATTCTTTCTGAATGCAAGGTATTATCTGAATGACAGTGTCTAGATCTTGGCAATGTTGTGTCCATACATTTTTGAGATACCATTGAAGCTTCCTCATATGCAGTTTGGCATTGGGAAGCACCAGAACACAAGATGCCATGAACCCCAAGGCTTGAAGGACTGTCCTTGCAGTCAGCCTGGACTGTAGAGACATTTGATGGAAATAAAGAGAAAGGCTTCTTTGTTTGTCCGGGGTCAAAAAGGCCATCTGGGAAGCTGTATTCACAGTCTCACACCCAGAAAGCACATGTCCTGAGAGGGTACTAGACTGGACTTTGTTTCGTTCACAGAATACCCTAGGCATCTTAACACTACCATCACATACTGTAGATGATGCAAAGTTAGTCTTTGTGTTGTGCAATAATCAGGCAATCGTCCAAATAAGGATAAATCTGTTTTCCTTTTAACCTGGAAAAGGCTATCACTGGAGCCAGAACCTTTGTGAACACTCTGGGCGCAGTAGATAAGCCAAAGGGCAATGCAGAGAACTGATAATGTAAATTTCCAGCCCGAAAACGCAGGTACCTCCTGCAACTGGGCCTGATAGGAACATGAAGATAAGCCTCTTTGAGATCCAGAGTTACCATCCAGTGATCTTTTCCCAACAGAGGTAAAAGCTGTTGTAACGTCAGCATTTTGAACTTTGGAATGTCCAGATAAGTGTTGAGGATAGATAAATCCAAAATTGGTCTCCACGTGTTCCCTTTCTTTGGTACTAGAAACAGGCGAGAATAAAATCCTAGTCCCACTTCTGACAGAGGAACTGGCTGTATAGCTCCCATTTGAAGAAGTAAAGAAATCTGCTTGTGAGCCTCTATCCTTTGCCGAGGAGGAACGTCTGGCATGCCTTTGAAAGGAGGCAATGTATGGAAATAGAACTTGTAGCCTCGGTTTATAATGTCCAATACCCATTTGTCCTGGGTGACTAAAAGCCAGTTTTGTTTGAAGAGTGCTAATTTTCCTCCCAAAGGAGCTGCCAGGGAAGAAGAATCTGGCAACTGAAAATGCAGGTCATTGGGCCTGTTTACGAAAGGACTGGCCCCTGCCCTCACCTGCAGATTGTGCAGGTGAACTCCAAGTTCTAGGTCTGAATGTACTGTGAGCTCTGCCCCTGCCACATCTAGATCTACCCCTAGACTGAGAATCAGAAGAAGGGTAGGTCCACCCCTTAGTAGGCCAATTTCTACTAAACTTTGGAGGTTGCACCTGCAAAAAAATCTTTAACAGTCTGCATAGACTTAGCCTTGTCTTCCATTTTCTTCAAAACCGACTCCACAGGGGGACCAAACAAAACTTCAGACTGTAAAGGGGCATCCAGAATTCTAGTTTTAACATGCTCGGACAAATTCTGATCCTTAAGCCAGGCGTGCCTACGAAGAACTGATCCAGTGGCAGCCACCCTAGAAGAGGCCTGTACAGCATCAAAACCACACTGCAAAGAATGCTTACCCACCTGTTCAGAGACATGTACTAAATCCTGCAATTCTTTACACTCTATGCCCTCTGCCAAAGCATCCACTTTAGATTTTAGCTGAGAAAGGAGGAAATTCTGATACTTCAACATATGAAACTGGCAATTTAAAGCCCTCATTGCTAAAGTAGAAGAGGTATACACCTTCTTACCCCATCTATCCAAAGCTCTAGCTTCCTTATCTAGAGGAACCGGATTCTTTACAACAGAAGCTCTAACACCCTTAGGCCCCTGACTAATAGTTTCTGGGTCCGCCCTAGGACTCTTATACAGATATTTATGAGCCTCAGGCACCCTGTAATACCTGTCCGGTTTAACTGGCGAGGAGGCAAAGAATCTGGATTAAGGGAAGCCTCGAGAAAACATCTTGAACAACATCCAAAACAGGAGGTATAGCCAAGGGTCTATGCTGTGGTAAAACAAGAATTCCCTAAGCCTCTTTCGTGAATCAGAGAAATCCTGTCCTTCCCACTTAAAATGCTCCCTCATGGAATGCAGAGTTTCTGAAAACGAAAAATCCTCTGGAGGAGAAGCAGAAGGAGTGGAATCCTCTGCATCAGAATCCGAATAAGGGGGAAAATCTTGAATATCTTCAGCAGAAGAGTCTGAGTTGTCTGAGGCCTGATCCAAACTTTCCAACTCTGGCTCCACCCTGGGCCTCTTATCAGGAGGGGGCATAGAACCTCTAATTAAAGTAATCAAATCTTCTGCCATTTTAAGCATGTGCTTTTTAGGCACAGACCCTGAAGTACCTGGAGGGACACCAGAGGAAGGCAAAACAGACCTGCCCTTAGAAGAAGCCTTAGAAATAGTAGCAGAAGGCCTAACCACCTTAGGCATAGAAGGGAGAACAGTAACCTGAGAGGCCCCTTCAGCTTGACCTGACTCCTGTGAGGCCACATCCTGCAAAATCAAAGTTTCCCCCTGAGACTCAACAGAAACTTCAGCCGGATCCACCTGCTCCACTGTAGCTTCTGCAGGACCGGCGTCCGAACGGACGAATCAACCTGTCTAGGTTTCAAGGATTTGTCTTTGCGCTTCTTCGTGGAAGCGGGCGTCGGAGGATCCGACGGCATAATATAATTACACCGCTTACCAAAGACTAACCTAGCACAATCTAACCTTCTTTTAATAGTGCGCTTATTAAACCTAGCACAAAACCGACACCACTACGTTGTGGTCCGTCCCAAACAAGGAATGCAAAGAGAGTGATAATCCCTATGCGGTATCTGTTTCCCACAAGAAATACAATTATTCACTTTTTCTGACATCTGGAATTAACTGAGGCAAGAAAAACAAAAATATTCCCCAACGGGTACTTAGCCCAACTTGGTTTCGGTCTGAAACTCAGAATATGAAAATTTCAGAACGCGACGGCACTTGCAACGCTGCTTCTGCATCGGACCATGCGGCAAAAAAGACTGAGGATATGACGTCGGTCATGCGCTTTTATACCCTGACGCTCTGATGTCAGATCTGAGCGCCCATGACCGACGCCAGCCTAATACTTTGGTATTCGGGCCGACCGAGGACAGCGGACTACCCCATATGTAAGGACTGCAGCAATGTGAGATGAAGAACATCAACATAAAACAAAACAACTGTATGCTTTTGCGGGGGGGGGGGGGCCTGCTACTTAAATATACCAACTGCGGGATCGCACTACAGTGAGGAAAATGGCAAATTTCGAGTTCCATGCTATACAGTGATCCTGATGCAAAGTGTTAGGAGTTTCTCAGCCATATGGTCTTTGGAGTTTTGAAACTTCGGGGAAGTGATCGGGATCTAATATATATATATATATATATATATATATATATATATATATATATATATATATATATATATATATATATACACACACACACACACACACACACACACACATATATATATATATATATATATATATATATATACACACATATACATATATATATATATATATATATATATACACACACACACATTATATATATATATATATATATATATATATATAAATAATATACACATTTACATACTTGTTTCCTGCATCCAGAAGTAATTATGATATTGACTGTAGTAAATAGGTGCATCATTACAACATTGTCCTTTGGGTATGAGCCTTGATTTTTTGTTTTCTTGACTGTTGGATTTATTTATTATATGGCTTTGAATAAAATGGACTGCATGAAGTTTGTGTTCAATGTTAATATTTTGAGAATCCATGTTTTAAATTTAGCCTCTTTCTTGCTGACACCGGTGTGAAATACATTTAATTTGGGCTACAACAGTTTGTCTGGCACAGATCAGCAAGGCTATGAACTGTAAATGAGATGCTTTCTACTGTTTAGTGTTTGTCACCCTCACTTCAGAGTGCTTCTGGGCTGCTCCTGAAAAGGAACTCTTGTCTATCGAGATGTCCCAGGTTGTTAGCAAATGCACTGCACATATGTGTTTTGAATTCCTGCATCCTTCACATAGCTAATAAGTGATTTACCATATGCCATTTGACTATGAATCCCAGCACCATTCTTGCAGATTATTAGGCTGCCAGATGTATTTTTCAATGTGAGTTTCAAATTGAGAAATTTACTGTTGCTTATTTTAAGCATGTTTTCAGTGTATTTGTGTGTTTTGTTTAGTAAATAGCTGCTGCTAGTGCTTTTGTTGAAAAACTTTAGCTAAATGTTTTACATTAAATTATATCCAAATCTGTGAGATTATAAGTAAAGACAACAGCAAGTACACTAGGCACATATGAACAATATTTTATGGCAACTGAGGACAAACAGTCAAGTAATGGGATTCTGGTATGGCTGGGGTGGGCTCTGTTGCACAGCCATGTTAATAACTGCACTGCTTATATACTGAACCGTATTGCTCCCTGTGGGTAATTTTGCTGCATCCCCCCCCAATTCTACTATTTAAAATTTAGCAACTGATACATCAAAGATTTAGCTGGGGAGTGGGTAGTCAGAGATACTGGTAACTATTCAGCGAGACAGGATAAGCAGACTTTAGTTTTGGAAAGTTAGCATTACTGTCTGGAGGCATAAGTCATTTCAAAGCTGTTTTTTTCATTGGTTTAAATTCATAGCTCAGATTTAGTGTGCTGAGCTGTAAGCAGCACCACACAAACCTGCACTCGAAAGACACAGCCACTTTGATTAAAGTTTTATTCCAAGCAAACCTAGCCCGAGCTGTACCCTTTAACAAACGGTACTAAAATTGCTACCTCTATTTAGGACCAAGTTAAGTTACTTAAGCTGCTTCTGTTTTAGTAGAGCACCTCCTCTAGTAAACCATTACATAACAAACTGATAGAATATCTTCAGCTAGATTGTCATTCCCCAGATGCCACCCTCAAAGCACTTGGGTGTACTTATGATCAGGTAGCTGCTACACTCAAGAAGCAACATAGTGGATGTGGGTAAAGAGCAATATAATCCACAAGGTAAAAGTACAGAAACAAAAAGTATCGATCAGCACAGCTGGGCTAAAAACAGCATTCTGTAGCTGGGAATCTTGACAGTTTTTCTGATAGATTTGCTAAAATATTTCAAACAAGGTCAGAATTACATTTTTTACATTGCTAGGTAACACCAGCAGCCTACACCTTCCTTTTTTTTGTCATTACATTCACATAAAATATACACATTTCACCTTTTGCCATGATCTAAAAAAAAATATTTTTTATTTCGTGTTCTGTCATTTTAAACATTAAAGGAAACGCTGCATGTTCTACTTGTTCTGACAGGCATACAAAATGTGAGATTATGGTGTCCGCTTCTAGTATTTGCTATTGGCTCATTTGCGTTGTATAAAGCTAATCATCCAAATATCTTGTCAAGAAAATGTTTTCATATTTGAAAACAATATAGAAATACTAACGTATACAAAGTCAAACTAAGGCTAGAATGCCAATTTAAAGTCAACAAAATGCAACATTTGCAAAACAGACCAAAAATTCAAGTATAGCTATCACTTCTTTGCAGACTAACAAGTACAAAAGCTATGAAAAGCATACCAATGCAGTGTTGTTGCAACTTCAATCTTAAAATAACTTATTTCTACTTGAATATGAGCAAAACAGACCAAAAATTCAAGTATAGCTATCACTTCTTTGCAGACTAACAAGTACAAAAGCTATGAAAAGCATACCAATGCAGTGTTGTTGCAACTTCAATCTTAAAATAACTTATTTCTACTTGAATATGATAGTGTATGATCTTAAATTCTGTAGCATGAATGGCATCATTTAATTAAAATTCAGGATGATGCTGCTTCTTTGTCTCTGAGACTATGAAAATGGTTTGTGTATCTTGGGTAATTATTTCATTAACACCATTAAATTTTTGTCTAAAAAAGGCATTTAACTATAGAACACACAGTGCTTTAGAACAGTACATTGGTGCAGCAGATAGCATTGTTGCCTCACAGCAAAGGTTCTCTGGTTTGATTCTTGGTTGGGCTGCCTTCTATACAGAGTCTGCACATTATTCCAATGTTCATGTGGGTTTTCTTTGGGTGCTTGGGTTTCCATCAGCATGCAGTAGCTTGACTGGGCACACTAAATCATTCAAAGGTGCAACTGTATGTATGTGTGATATGGAAGAATAGACACCGGTGGTGTGAACATTGGCTCTGGATGATGATCACTGTTGATGTGACACCCTGACCTCATTTGCAAAAAATGGGGGTTCTGGATGGATTTAACTACAGAGAGCTAAAACAAACATTCAGCTGTATCTTCAAAATGGTCAGCAGTAAAGGGTTGATAAAGAACTCTACCACAGAGTAAGTTGTCGCAACAAATGTAATGTTTTCAAGGGATCAACCAAACCTTGTGGCCAGAGTCTGAAAATGGTGCAGACCGTTTCCAGTAAGTCTTCCTCTGTTCTGGATGACAAATCACAGAATCCTCTTTCACTTTTACTTTAACCCTCAAGGATGTTAATCAGTACTATAGAAAAGTTCAGAATTGTCATTGTGAAATGCTGACACATATAGTTTAGGGGGTGGAGAGAATACAGGTCTCAGTTACTTCACTTCTTCTCATACAATGCAAAAACATTAATTTACAGTCAAAAGCAAAAGGAGAATAGATACTGCACGCAAATGGTTCTACAAGAAATAGCACCTCTTTAGCAGTAAACTTTACGCTTGTTCACCATTGATAATTCAGAATCTACAATCCTCTACTTCTGATATGATTCTAGCTGGCTAAGAAGCTATCAACACTGTCATTTTCCTAACTTATAAAGCTTGAAGCACAGGAGGTGGACCTGGTGCCCTGGGTACTTTGAGACAAACTTAGTGACATGGTTGTCAAAGTGAGCATACCTTCCTATGCAGACCTAGTAGAACGTACTTTACTGCATTTTTGTAATTATTTACATACTTAGACTATTCTGATAGCGTAAAGGATTGAGGGGAATGAAGAGCATAAAACTATCACCAGCTTATGTCTGGAATTTCCCTTCTTTGAATGTTTCTCAATAGTCTAAGCATTTCTACGAGAGAAGAATGTGTGTTAACTAAATAGTACTAAGCTTTTTTAAACTTTTGAAAACCAGCAGAATCAACTTACCTTCAAAGCCCTAAAAACATCAAGCAACGAGTGGGGTAATCTTTAGGTACACTGTTTATCACCACATCTGTTGATCAATTTAAGTGGACTACTACTACAATTATATAGAAAAGGTAATTCCTCTTATGTTTTTGTAGAATTCTCTTTAAAAAGAGTCAAATACAGGGAGAAAAGCGGTACTCTGTAGGAAAAATTGAGCAAAACACATGACAGGCTATATACATCCAAATCTTGTGTCACTTGCATTAATACCTGCAGGTATGAGACAAGCATTGGTCCTTACAGGTTAGCATACAAACAGCTTGAAACCATCTGGTCAAGGAAACAGTTAGCAGAAGGTGGGCAAACCCAACCATTATGACTTATGGTTAAACTGACCTTTGAAGAAAAGTGTTTCCTCATATAAAACCACTAAATCCTTTCACATGTTAGCTACTCCCATATTCTGTATTGCACAAGATGCATTTAAGCCCATCCTCTTCATAGGCATTTCCATTTTATTCTTTTTGTGGTTCTTGGACATAGGAACTTTGCAATATCCACTTACATCTCACCTTCTCTGTGGACTCTAATTTTCCTCTCTAACAAGGCAAACAAACATCTCAGCTTCAAAAGGACTTGATCCCCCCAATAGCACATAGCAAGAAATATAATAGAGAACTACTCAGCTCTTACACCAGAAGCATCAAAAAATAGAAATAGAAAAAAAGTGGGAGAAATACTTACTTGATTTTTTCAGCATCCGAAACATGTTCAAGCTGAAACAGAAAGAAAGATTTTATAATGTGCACACTGTGCTCACACATCATCCAAACACAAAAAGTACAGTCTCTCTGGAATGCAAAGTTCATTTTTAGGACTCCTGACAGCATACACATTACATAATGAAGAAGACATACTGATATTGACATGCAGCTTAAAAGCACATTATCTTCCAAGAATTGCCTTTAGCCCACACACACAAATTTATTAGTCAGCACAGCGGTGCAGCAGTTAGTATTACTGCCTCACTGCCCTCGGCTCCCAAGTTCAGTTTCCAGGTGGGTTTCCTTCTATGTGTAATCTGCATGCCTTCCTTGTGTCCATGTGGGCTCTTAGCCAGGTTTTCTGGTCTCCTCCTACATCCAAAAGACAGACCATACGTGAACTGGTGAATTCACTAAATTGCTTAGAGGTGTACACGCCATGTAAGTATATTCTGCAACAGACTGGTATTCTATCAAGAATCAATTTCCATATTTTGCTCCCTCTGAAAGCAGGACAGTCTCTGGCTTTGCCTCTTTCACTATCAATTGGATAAAGCAGGTACCAGAAAATTAATGATTGAAAATATTTTTACTGATAAGGGAAGACAGAGTAACTTCAAGGGTGTGTTTGGATCTTTAGGAGTAAGAAAAGCCACAAAAATGCTATAGCCTTGTTTCTAAAAATACAGCACAATATACATTACCCCTCCTGACCATTATGATGACTTTTGGGAATATGGCTATATCACTTAGTAAATGTCTTGCTGCATTCTATAAGATCATTCGTATTTGTTTACATCTGTATTAGTATCAACTTTTAAGAACCTCTGCAGCAAAAGGTCCAAAAACTAAGACTCGATCCAAGGGAGATGCCAAAATTTCAATCTTGACATCTGGGACATTTTGGGAATGCAGTCAAACAAACCTCCTCATAACAGTTCCAGTAGCAGCAGCTCTGGAAGTAGCACCAACAGAATCCTACGCACATTTCAAACCGTGGGTAGCCACTTGAGAGACAGAAGCATCAAAATTAAAGCAGGTTTTTCCTCTGAAGATGAAAGAGATGCCAAAATGTTACTAATATTCTCATCAAATAAGACAAGGGAACTTCAACATATGAGCTTGACAGTTGAGAATCCGTGTTGCAGAAGAATACTCTCTTTTCCTTTATCTATCAAAAGCATTCCCACCTTTAACACAAGGAGAGGAATTCGTATTAACCACATGTGTAGCAGCAGCGGCATTCACTAAAGCAATAGCTCCTGGATTTGATCTGGGATGAGAGTATAAAAACTTTATCAAGACTATCTGCTTTCTTCTGTATTAAACGACTTTTTAAATGATCACTTAAGACATAGGCGCACACATTAATAGAAAAAAAAAACGTTTTTCATTTTCATTCATTACATGTTTTTTCTTTACAACTCACATTTTCCACTTATTGTTCCCATAAATTTCATTTTTCTATGGAATTTGCTAATATCCTTTTCTAAAGGATTAAACACTGGAAACGGGATGTTTAACAATCTTCAATACTTCATATAGTACTGATTTAGATTTTAATTTCCATTTTCTATTAATTGCTGTATTGGCAACCAACAGAATTTAACATTGTAAGCTTACTATTTCTTGGCAATTTAGATGTCCCAGCTCAAAAGAATCATTTCCTTAATTACATTCATTTGGCTTAGTGCTGAGTTTATATTTTGATTTCAATTTTCTAGTAATTGCTTTACTGGCAGACAATAGAATTTAACGTAACAAGGCCTTACTATTTCTAGGCAATTCTAATCCTGAGGAATTTCCTTAATTACAGCCATTTGGTTCCCCAAGCTCACTCGCACAGTATTCTGTAGGGATTGTTTTAAATGTCAGCTCATTAAACTCGCAAAAACATGTTCCCAGTTACCTCTTTCTTCCCTATCACACCTCCAACATGTGCAGTCTTCTTGAGGAAACATTCTTTGAAGTCTGATTGGCTATAAAATACTTATGCAAACACTTCTAAGCAAATAACCTTCTGGACTTTGTTGCAAACTTGAGAGCCACACGTCATTCCACTGTTCCTTTGTAAAATGCTTTTCAAGTCTCTCTTCCCAATTTTAACCTCCTATGATTGACTTTTATACTCATTATGCAATATTTTATCTTCCCTACTAATTATCCCCTTTGCACAGCACATCTGTTCCAGATTCAACTAAACTCTACCAGAACAGACCTTTCACTTAGGACTCCCCTAGCTCTCTGTCTATATTCTGATATCAAAAGTACTTTTACACTTTATTACCCTTCCCTCTCTAGTAATTTGCTATCAAGAGAGTGATTCCTTTGCCAATTTTCTCCAGTAAATTCCATTACCACTCTTGCCTATTTTCTGTACCCCATCTTGCAGTTATCCCTATTGGCAACATTTTCTTTCAATCTATGTTGGCTTAGCTCTTAGAATTCTTTTTGCAAGTTTAAGAATATAATATTCTGTATGGTTGTTTTCCTCAAGGATCTGCATCCAAAATCCTAATCTCACCTTACTTCTTGAACCTTCCCTCCACTTCATTCATTTCCACTTTGAATTATAACCTTCTGTGAGTGGGTACACAATTTATGGCAATAACTGTGCTAACAGCTTTTGTGGTCTGGAGTAATTATCAAAAAACAGTTGCTTAACAGCAATCTTTCAAAACTTATATTATTGAGGTAGTCCCTTATTTTCTCTTTAGCAGTCTACATTTGCACCTCTTCTTGTTCTGTGAGATTCCTAATATTCTGCAATACTTTAAACCTTGGCAAGTCCATCAAAATAATTATTGTTACTTCTTTAACCATATCTCTTTCTTTTATTTCACTGTATTGTTAAACTCAACTTTAGTTTTCCCTACTCCCTAGCTATAGTTTCAGAAGAAATTTCTATCTTCCCTAATAACTCCTAAATAATTTCCACTACCCATTCCTTAAATTCCTCTCTAGTTAACAGACAGGTGGTGAAGCACCAGTGTTCTCAGTTTTCATTACTACACTTTTTATTTTAGTTATTGGCATGTGATATAAAATATAGTTATTGGATGCATATCAAAGCTTTCAATTAAATGCAACTTTGTGAAATATAATTTCTGCCTAGCACAACGTTTGTACCTTAGGGAATACTATATATATATATATATATATATATATATATATATATATATATATATATATATATATATATATATATATACACTCTCTCTGATCTCCTACTACTGAATTCACATCTCCCATACCAAATATTTTCATAAATCTGTTTTTCTGATAAGAAATTATTATTCCCATCGACTATTTAGACAGCTTTTTTTAAATGTTAGTTTCAGCTCTTGTGTTACATGCATACACTAGCGCTTGGCAGGGTGATATTTTATACAGTTGCTTCTTGCTGTATCCATTTTTCAGCCTATGTCACATCTTACAAGACTTTTTGTTTTCATGAACACCTTCAAACACCACACCCCACAGAACCTATTAACATAATACAAACACACACAATTATGTACATCTTCAAATAATGAACTTTAATCTTCCTAATAGGAACAACTGTCCCAGATTGACAGCCATGCTCACAGGCTTAAATTAACCTATAATGAAGGTCATCCGTGCTAAGTCACATGATATAGCCTGTGCTTCTACTTAGAATAAGTGCCATTTTTCTTCTTTATTCCTCTCCCAGATGTAGAAAACTTGAATGCTTTCAGAAAACATTATCTCCTAGCCACTGAAAGAAAGCATGCTGTTTTTACTGCCTCGTCATCAGACTGCCTCCATATAAACTTGAGAAAGTACAGTTTTGTACCTACCATAAATGTAGATGTCCGATAGGAATGCATCTGCAGTCTTTACAAATGGGTTGTCCTGTCGTCAGGCAGCCCTTCGGTCGGCCGGATTCCAAAGTCTGAGTCTGGCTTCGGCTGGTGTCGCACTTCACCCGACGTCATTGCGGCAGTTCTTCGGGTATAAAGGCATCAGCCGACGCCATTTTCCTCAGTGTTTCTTGCCCCAGATGCCAGGTGCCCTCTTGGATGGCTAAATTTGGATAAATGCCAAAGTTTCCAAATAGTAGAGAGCAAACACACAAAATAAGCATGTATGTACATATATACAAACAAATACACCATAATATATCCCCCCCAAGCTAGCTGAAGATTGGCAAATACCCTAGGAGTACCTCAGAGGGAAGGAGGGTGGGTAATCCTGACTGCAGATGCATTCCTATCGGACATCTACATTTATGGTAGGTACAAAACTGTACTATGTCCTTCAAGGATGCATCTGCAGTCTTCTAAATGGGTAGAATACCATAGCTAAACTAGGGGAGGAGGAAATGAGTAGAGATTATGGTGTAGTTAGGATCCCTTGCAAAACAGCAGTGGCAAAACCAGCACGGGATCTAGAGTATAGAGGTAAATTATAATGCTTGGCAAATGTATGCACGGAGGTCCAAGTAGCAGCCTCTATAATGTCCTTGGTAGCCACTCCTCGTAAGAAAGCTGTGGTAGTGGCTGTAGCCCTTGTGGAGTGAGGCCTGATATTCTCTGGAGTTTTCTTTCCATGGTAGGAGTAACAAAATCTAATGCAATTTCCTATCCATTTGGAGATTGTCTGTTTTGAAATTGGTTTTCCTTCCTTTCCTGTTGCATATGCTACCAGAAGCTGGTCAATTTTTCTATTGGTTTTTGTCCTGTCCAGGTAGTAGCGTAATTGTCTATGTACATCCAAGGTATGTAAGAGCCTTTCTCCCCTGTTCTGTGGGTTGGGGAAGAATGTAGGTAGGTGGATAGCCTGATTTAAAGAGACTCTGGATACCACCTTAGGCATAAATGTAGGATTTGTTCTCATGGACACTATCCTGATGGAAGATCAGGAAGGGTTGCACTGCCATTAATGCCTGTAGTTCAGAGACCCTTCTTGCTGAAGTTATTGCCAGCAGGAAAGCAGTCTTCCAGGATAAGTATTGTAATTCTGCTGTTGCTGCTGGTTCGAAAGGGGGAAGTGTCAGTTTTTCTAGCACAAAATTCAAGTCCCATGCTGGCAATGGAGGTTTCCTGGGAGGTTTTACATTTTTTAATTCCTCTCAGAAACTGTCTGAGCAGAGGATACGAGAAGACAGGAGGATCCAAGCTGTATTCTGCTGAAATAGCTGATGCATGTATCTTGATGGAAGAATAGGACAGGCCTGTATGGAAGAGCTCCGCCAAGTACTCCAGGATGTTGGCTATGTTCACCAGTGTCACATCCTGCCCCTTTGCAGTACTCCAGATGAGATATCTTTTCCATTTTGCTGCATAATTCTTTCTTGTTGAAGGTCTACGAGCCTCCAGGATTATGTCTTTAACCCTTTGGGATAAATTTGGGTTAATTGCTGTTATGTAATGTTCCAGGCAGTTAGCTGCAGAGTTTTCAGGTTTGGATGCAGGATGTTGTAGTTGTTCTGTGTTAACAGTAATGGGATCAGGGGCAGTGTCCATATTTGTTCCTGGGACATGCTCCTCAGCAATGGATACCAATGTTGTCTTGGCCAGTCTGGAGCTATCAGAATGATCCTCGGACGTTCCTCTTTGATCTTCAGAAGCACCTTGTGCATCAAAGGAAGTGGTGGGAATGCGTATGCTATCATGCTTTTCCAACTGAAAGATAGGGAGTCCACCTTCCAAGCAAGTGGGTGGTACGTCCTTGTGCAGAATTTCTTTAGCTGGTGATTGAGTGGAGATGCAAACAAGTCTATTTGTGGTAATCCCCATTCTCTTGTGATGGCTTTGAAGATGTCCGGATGCAGCATCCATTCATGGGCATCTGTTGTAGTTCTGCTTAATATGCCTGCTAGAATGTTTTCCTTCCCTGGTACATAAATTGCCTGTAACTGAATGTTGTAGCTCAGAGCCACATCCCATAGGTCCAGTGCCAGCCGGCATAGAGGATATGAGTGTGTGCCTCCCTGTTTGTTGATGTACCACATAACTGTGGTGTTGTCTGTCCTTATCATCAACTGACCTTCTTGGAGAAAAGGTCTGAATGCCTGGATTGCCAATTTTACTGCCATCATTTCCTTTAGATTTATGTGCAGGTGCAGCTGGTCTTGAGTCCATAGGCCTTGAATGCACTTGCCCAGCATGTGTGCCCCCCAACCGAGGTCTGAGGCATCTGTCGTGATGGTTTGTCTTGGTTGACTTTTGCAGAAGGGCAATCCTGTGTTTGATTGGCAGGCCTGAGCCCACCATAGGAACTCTTGCTTCAGGCATGGGATCATTGGAATTTTGGTTTCTAGGCTGTGCTTGTGCTGGGACCACAAATTCTTTAGGTACCACTGTAGCTTTCTCATATGCAGCCTAGCATGAGGGACCAGTATTATGCAGGATGCCATGAAGCCTAGAGCTTGCAGCACTTTTCTTGCAGTTAGATGGTTCTGCTTTGTTAATGCCAAGAAGTAGAGAGGAAGTTGCTCTTTCTTTTCTGCAGTTAGAAATGCCATTTGTTTTGATGTGTCCAGTTCTGCACCCAGAAAGGTTATTCTTTGGGATGGAATCAGCCTTGACTTTTTTGTATTGACTGTATATCCCAGGGCTTGCAGCAGGTAAATGACTCTTTGTAAGTCTTCTGTTAGTTTGATTTTGTTGTCCGCTTGCATTAGGCAGTCGTCCAGGTAGGGATAGATTTGAATCCCCTGAAGTCTGCAATGAGCGATTACTGATGCCAGGCATTTCGTGAACACTCTGGGCGCAGTAGATAAGCCAAAGGGCAATGCTGAGAATTGATAATGCTCTGATCCTGCAAGAAATCTAAGGTATCTTCTGCAAATTGGTCTTATGGGGACGTGCAGGTATGCCTCCTTGAGATCTAGAGTTACCAGCCAAGACTCCTTGCCCAGCATGGGAAGAAGCTGCTGTAGGGTCAGCATTTTGAATTTTGGAACAATGAGGAATGTGTTTAAAGCGGACAGGTCTAGAATAGGCCTCCATTTGTTTTCTTTTCTTGGTACCAGGAAGAGTCTGGAGTAAAATCCCTTTCCTTGCTCCATAGATGGTACCTTTTCCACAGCTCTCATTCTTAATAATTGAGATATTTGCTTTAGAGCTTCTGTCCTTTGAGTAGGTGGTAGGTTTGGAATTCCTCTCTTTCCTGGTAGAGTATGGAAATGGAACCTGTAACCTTGGTCTATAGTTTGCAAAATCCATTTTTCTCTTGTAATGCAATGCCAGTTTTTTGAAAATAAGGTTAGCTTTCCACCTAAGGGTCCTTCTAGTTGTTCCCTGGTAGGCGGTGCCACTGCCAAGTCACTGTGATTGAGTTGTTGTAGTGGTGGTGGCTGTATCCGTGCCTCGCTGGTTGTTACCTTGCCACTGGCGTCCCCTGTAGGCACCCCTGGATTGGTTTCTGCCTCTAGAGCGCCTATTCCTGCCTCTTTGTGCCTTAGAGGAGTCCGGAAAGGACCAATTCTTGGAGGGCCAGTTCCTGCTAAACCATGGAGGTTGAACTTGTAAGAAATCTTTCACTGTTTGTACAGATTTTGCCTTCTCTTCCATCTTTTTTAGTACCTGCTGTGCAGGGGAACCAAATAAATTGACCTTGTCCATAGGTGCATCCAAAAGCTTAGATTTGACATGGTCTGGTAATGCCTGTTCTTTCAACCATGCATGCCTCCTGATAACTGTGCCAGTCATGGCTGATCTAAAGGAAGCCTCCAGTGCATCATAGCCACATTTTAAAGAATGGTTACTAACCTGCTGTATGTTATGTACCATTTCTTGAACATAGATTCTTCAGAGGACAGCTTTTTAGTCAACTGGTCAAGCATAAACTCTTTATATTGAATCATATGAAATTGGCAGTTCAAAGCTCTAGCTGACAAAGTAGCAGAGGTGTAAACTTTTTTATCCCATCTCTCTAAGGACCTGGATTCCCTTTCAGAGGGGAGGGGGTTTTTAGTAGAAGTAGCTGCTACAGCTTTAGGACCCTGGGAGATAGTCTCTGGATCTGCAAAAGGAGCCTTATATAAATGGTGATGAGTGTCCGGGACCCTGTAGAACCTATCGGGCTTAGCAGGAGCCGGAGGTAATGAATCAGGAGCAGTGCAAGCATCATTAAATGCATCATAACCAACAGAAAGAACTGGAGGTATAGCTAAAGGCCTATGCTGTGGCAAATGTAGAAAGGTCCTAAGCCTTTTTCTGGAGTCTGAGAAATCTTGGCCCTGCCACTGAAATTGTTCCCTCATAGCATGCAAGGTTTCCCCAAAGGAAAATTCCTCAGGAGGAGAGGCTGAAGGGATGGACTCTTCAGCATCAGAGTCTTCGTAAGGAGAATAAGAAGCCTCAGGAGGGTCTGTATGTTCTGAGTCATCAGAGGAATCATCTGTGGATACTGGCTCAGGGGGCTCTGCTCTAGGCCTCTTTTCTGGAGGAGGGAGAGAGGCCCTGTCTGGATGAGGCTAGGCTCCACGAATTAAAGAGATGAGATCCTCAGCCAAAGAAAGCATATGGGAGCTGGTGCTGGGCCTGTGAGAGGGGGGCTTGGCAGGCACAGGTTTTGATGCTTTGGCTGCTTTAGCCCTGGCAAAGGCCTTAATAGACATAGCTGCAGGAGGCCTAGCAGCTCCACGTGCAGGGGTTGAAATATCCAGGGGAATGGTGTCTGATAAATCCTGTGAAACCGCAACAGAAGGTTGGATTTCAGAAGCCGTTTCTACCAGGTTACAAGAGGCCTCGGTAGAAGGCATGATTTCGGCTGAAGAAAGAACCGCTTGCTCGGTTTCGACCAAAACCGAGACAGTCGTGGTTTGCTTAACCGCGGTTTCGGCCGAAACCGCGGACCGTGAGTGTCGGGCCTTTTCTTTGCGTTTTTTGGTAATTTGCGTAGTCGGAGGATCCGACGGCATAATATAGGCAAAATCGGAGCCGAAAAACTGTTCAGCAAACTCCGACCGACGTCTAAGCGTCCGTCGGTTAAAAGAAGCACAGGCTAGACAAGCTGCTACGTCGTGGTCTGGGCCTAAACAATGTATGCAATAGGAGTGGAAATCTTTATGAGGTATTTGTTTCCCACAAGATAAACAGTTATTCACTTTCTCTGACATCGGCTGAGGCAAGAAAGAGTCCCCAACGGGGTACTTAGCTTTATAGAAGTCTTCGAAGTAATATTCGGTAGTAGTAATCTCTGGATCTGACCGACCGGCACTTGCGAACAGCTTCTGCTTCGGGCGCCACGCGGCAAGAAAGACTGAGGAAAATGGCGTCGGCTGATGCCTTTATACCCGAAGAACTGCCGCAATGACGTCGGGTGAAGTGCGACACCAGCCGAAGCCAGACCCAGACTTTGGAATCCGGCCGACCGAAGGGCTGCCTGACGACAGGACAACCCATTTGTAAAGACTGCAGATGCATCCTTGAAGGACATCCAGATGAAAGCACAGTTGAATACACTTAGGCCCAGAACATGACGTCCCTCGCTGTCGGTTTTGTGCCTTAACACCCGTACCATTCGTCATCAGGCTATCTTTGTCGCTAAATTCTTTTCTTCTTATTCTTCATATTCCGAAATGGCTTCAATAAGCCATCAGACTACCGATCTTCTGAAAAACGTAAAGATAAAGACAGAGGCAGACCGCATAGCTCCAGAACTGCCGCTGACACTTCCATTAAGCTAGTCGCCAGTCCGCAGGTACTCAGTGAGGTGCTTTTGCAGCCCCTGATGCCCGCTTCTATGGATTTGCAGGCCTCTGCTGAGACCCATTCGGAGTCCGGTATGCTGCGAAATGCTGCTTCTACTATGGAACTGTGGATGTGTCTACCTTGGATGGGTCTGGAGCCACTGTGCAGGCACCGGCTTCTGAGGGTGTATTTCATCCTACCGATGTTTGAATCTGACTTCATTTTTAGCCCAAACTACCAAGTTTCTTAGGCCCAGAGTACGCACTATGCCTAGAAAACTGAAACCAAAGCGCATGCTCAAGGTCCCATGCCACAAAAACCAATGCCTAGAATGGCTGAAGACCTTATTACTCTAATTATGGGAAGCCAGCCTTCCCCTGCTAAGAGACAAAGAATTGTTTCCTTCTGATTCTGCAGACCAGGAGTCCGATGACTCTGACCCTTCTGATTATCAGGACATACCCTTTATCAGCCTGTGAGGATTCAGATGCAGAGGAATCTATTCCTTCTGTCTCCCCTCCAGAGGATTTTTCTTTTGGTGAAACCTTGCATACTTTAAGAGAGCATTTCCCCTCGGAATGCCAAGACTATCCTCAGTCTAAAAAATGACTCTGAGAATTTTTAGAGTTGCCTCAGCACAGGCCTCTAGCTATACCCCCTGTCCTGGATGTTGTTTTTATGGAATCCACTCTTACTCCAGGTACATTACCCTCCCCACCCCTAGGAAACCAGACAGGTACTACAGAGTACCTGATTCCAACAAATTCTCATCAAGAATCCTACTGTGGATCCACAGACCATTTCCCAGGGACCTAAGGGTATTAAGGCTACTACAGCCAAGAATCCTACCCCTTCGAACAGGGATTCCAGAGCTTTAGACAGATGGGGTAAGAAGGTATATACCTTTGCAACTCTTGCCATCAGGGCTTTGAATTGCCAATTTCACATGTTGAAGTACCAGCAACATACTATGGAACTTATTAAACAAAAATTTGTATTAATTCCAGATTATGCAGAAAATAAAGATTTACAAGAGCTAAAGCATTCTGCAAACCAAGTTAGTAAACATACTTTGCAGTGTGGCTTTGATGCCCTAGAAGCTTCTTGCAGGGCTGCAGTCACTGGGTCTGTACCGAGAAGGTATACTTGGCTGAAGGAAAAAACCTTGCCAGATCATGTTAAATCCAAATTACTAGATGCTCCTTTAAATAAGGACCGTTTGTTTGGCACCAAAGCAGAAAGTTCTTAAAACGATGGAAGAAAAAGCTAAATCTATGCAAACAAAGAATTCTTACAAGTGCAAACAGCTAGATTAAGTTGGTATTGGCCTTCTAAAAACTGGTCCTTTCCAGACCCTTCCAGGCCTTCCCAGACCCAGGGGAAACGGGTCACCCAGACTACAGTCTCAGGGTATGCAGAGATCTAAACAATGGAGTGCCCCACCCCAAAAACAGGGAGTGGTAATCTGCCCCTTATGGAAAAAGTTCACAATGACTTTTCAATTATCCTTCCCAGCCCTGCCCAATTACTTGTGTCCCGAGGAGGAAAACTGGCTCTTCATGCAAAAAACTGGATGTCCATTACTCAGGACTGATGGGTCCTAAACATTGTATTCCAGGGGTACAAATTCTTCTTCTATTCACTGTCAACCCCCTAGAGGGTTTCCAGACCTTCCTCCAAACCAGTGGGCAAAGGTTCAAAAGCAAGTACTTTCCTTGCTCAATATCAGAGCTATTCAACCTGTTCCAGTAGAACAAAGGGGTCAGGGTTTCTACTCCAGACTTTTCCTGGTGCCCAGAAAAGAGGGCTCTTGGCACACAATCCTGGATTTTTCATTTCTCAATACCTTTCGGGTGATCCCAAAAGACAAGATGCTTACCCTGCAACAGCTTCTCCCTATGCTAGCCAAGGACATCTGGTTTGTCACTCTAGACTTAAAAGAAGCTGATCTGCACATCCCCATAAGGGAGTCCTGCAGGAAACATCTCCATTTCAGGACAGGCTTTATGCACTATCGGTTCTCTGCACCTCCCTTTGGCTTATCTACTGTGCCCAGAGTATTCACAAAGTGCCTGGCTCCAGCCATTGCATACTGCAGGCAGGGAAATGTCCAAATTTTCCCATACTTGGATGACTGCCTGATTCAGGTGGACAATCAGGAATTGCTACTTCAGCACCTGGAATTTGTAAAAGCCTTCTCACTTCACTGGGGTACACCATCAATGAAAAGAAATCACAACTGGTACCCAGTCAAAAGATTGTATTCCTGGGAGCAAGCTTGGACACAACTTCCCCGATGGCATTTCTCGCTTCAGAAAAACAGGTCTATTTGATAAGCTACTTCAGACAAATGGCCACCAAAACCCAGCTCTCGGCAAGAAAAGTACTGCAAGCCCTAGGGTTCATGGCCTCCTGTATTCTGCTAATTCCACAGTTCATGGCCTCCTGTATTCTGCTAATTCCATATGCAAGACTGTATATGAGGAAACGTCAATGGTACTTAAAAATCTTTGGTGCCAACATTCTCAGGACCTGGAAACAGTTATTCCTATCATACCTTGTCTAAGGGCAGAGTTCCTTTGGTGGGCAGAAGCATGCAACCACAACAAGAGACTGCTTTTCAGTCAACCCCTCACTGCCCAAACCCTGACAACAGATGCATCAGACTATGCATGGGGGGCTCACATGGCAGGCAAATGCATTCAGGGCCACTGGAACCGAAGCCAGATTCTCCTGCACATCAATCAAAAAGAGGTGCTAGCTGTACAGAATTGCTCTGACAGCCTTCAAATACCTAATCCTTCCAGGACAACTGCTTATAAAAACAGACACCACCACATGTGGTACATAAACAAGCAGGGGGGAACCCATTCTTACCCACTCTGCAGGTTAGCCATGGTCCTGTGGAACACATCCTTGAGCAACCAAGTGCATCTAACAAGCTCAATTCCTGCCAGGCAAACAAAATTCATTGGCAGATAAACAGAAATCTCCTAGACCCACACGAGTGGAAATTGGAGCCCAACACCTTCAACCTTCTGATCTAGAGGTGGGGGACACCGGAGGTGGACCTCTTTGCCTCCCCAGAAAATCACCAGTTGAGCAAATGCTGCACCAGGAACCCTCACAGCAGGGCCTGGAAAGTGGATGCCCTATCCTTTCAATGGGAAAACCTATCAATTTATGCCTTCCCCCCTCTGCCCCTTCTCTCAAGAGTCCTACTCAAGATAAAACAGGACAAGCCACGGGCAATCCTTATTGCCCCAGACTTGCCACTCCAGCACTGGTACCCAATCTTATGCAGCCTGGCAACAGTGCTACCCTGGCACCTTCAACAGACTCCTACTCTGCTGTCTCAGCAGGAGGGGACAGATTCTGCACCCACAATTGCAAACCCTAAACCTTGCAGCCTGGCTATACCCACCAGCAACCCTCAGCAAACAGGTGTTGGACATCATTCTTGAAGCCAGAAGGCCTAGTACTAGGAAATCCTATGCTGAAAAGTGGAAGAGAGATTGTTTTTGGAATTGGTCTCAAGGGAAGGACACAGCAGTGCCCTCCTTACCTCTAATCCTGGATTACCTTGCAGAGCTACTCCACAGAGGCGTATCCTTCTCCTCCATTAAGATTCATGCCTCTGCCATCTCAGCTCATTATAATACTGAGCCACCTCTTTTTGCTCAAACAGCTCCTGATAGGGGCTAATAACTTAAGGCCCCCTAGGAGAGCACCCACCCCTGCCTGGGACCTTAACTTTGTACTGGAAAAGCTCATGCTTCCCCCTTTTGAACCTGCTGCCTCAGCAGAGTTAAAATTCCTCTCTTGGAAAACAGCCTTGCTTTTAGCGATAACTTCAGCAAGAAGAGTGTCTGAGTTACAGGCACTGATGGCTGTGGAACCCTTCATTATTTTCCATGCTGACAGGGTTTCCCTCAGGACTAACCCATCCTTTAAGCCTAAGGTGGTGTCCAGTGTGGCTCTAAACCAATCCATCCCATTTGCCAACCTTCTTCACTAATCCTCAGAATAAAGGGGAAATGATCCTGTACTCCTTGGATGTGCACAGACAGCTCAGGTTCTACCTTCACAGGACTAAGCCTTTCAGAAAATCTGACCAGCTACTAGTCAGCTTTGCTTCAGGGGCAGAGGGTAAGCCCATTTCAAAACAAACCATTTCCAAATGGATAGCACACTGCATCCATTTCAGCTACAAGCATCATGGAAAACCTACCCCACAGGGGATCAGACCACATTCCACTAGGGCTACTTCCATCTTTACAGCATTTCTCAGGGGAGTCCCTACCAGTGAAATTCTGGAAGCTGCAACCTGGAGTTCTCTACACACCTTCACCAAGCATTACCACTTGCCTTTTTTCTCTAACTCCAGGGCTGGATTTGCTGCAGCAGTCTTGCAAGGCCTACTAGCCAGCCCTAACACTTCTTGACAGCCTCCACCCTTCCTCAGCCTTGGGAATCAACCAAAGTGTAATGACTGCAACAGTCAAACATGAACATAGTACAGTTGTGTACACGTACTATAAATGTAGATGTTTGAGTGTATTCACTGTTGCAGTCCTGGTTTCCCTTCCTCCAGCTCCCTGGCTTTCTGTCTTTCTATCTTTCTATCTCTCCTCTCTATGGCCATTCCTAATGGCATTGGTATTTACTTTTTACTGGTGGTGTTCCCTACCATATACCAGCTCCCTATTTGGGGCTCCTGACATTTGGGGCAAGAAAAACTGATGTAATGGCATCGGCTGCCTGTTTTACACCCCTGACAACCTGATGTCATGGAAGAAGTGACAGCATCCAATGCAGAAATACTAAGACTATGGTATTCAATCCAACTGAGGGGTACCTACAGGCAGATAACCCTGGTGTGATGACTGCAACAGTGAATATACTTGAACATCTACCTTTATGGTAAGTGTACACAACTGTACTTTCCATATGCTAAAATTTCAGCAACATACCATGGAACTCCTCAAACAAAATGTGTCCTCCTTTCCTGCTTGCGCAGAATCTAAAGAGCTACAAGAGTTAATGCATTCTGTAAGTCAAGTAACTCAGCACACCTTACACTGTGGTTTTGATGTCCATAGAAGCTTCTTGTAGAGCAGCAGTCATCAGTTCTGTCCTTAGACGGCATGCATGGCTTAAGGAACAGCCCTTGCCAGACCATGTTAAATCTAAATTGTTGTGGATGCACCCTTGCACAAAGACAACTTATCTGGCACTAAGGCACAGGAGGTCTTAAAAAAGATGGAAGAGAAAGCTAAATCTATGCAGACAGTTACGGATTTCTTACAGGTCCAGCCTCCCAGGTTCAGAAAGCATTGCCCCTCCAAGCACTGGTCCTTTCTTGCTCCCTCCAGGTCAGTTCAGCCCAGACCTCGTGGAAGCAGATCCCTCAGACAGCAGCCACAGGGAATGCAGAGATCAAAACAGTGGAATTCCTTCATTTGAAAAACAGGGAGTTCTAAGCCCCCCCCTCATGGTAAGAACTCAAAATGACTCTCCTCCACCACCCTTTCTCTCTCTGCCCACCCTTCACTTACTCCTATGAGGAAAATTTGCCTTTCGCGCAAGCATCTGGGCAACCATTACCAGCGACCGCTGGGTCCTCAAGACAGTGTCCCAGGGATACAAATTTTCTTTCCACACTCTTCCAACCCCAAAAGGATTCCCAGATCTACCTCCAAACCAGTGGGCAGAGGCGCAAAAGCAAGTCCTTGCCCTGCTCTCTATGAGGGCAATAGAGCACGTTCCTGCAGAACAGAAAGGCCAAGGTTTCTACTCCAGACTTTTTCTGGTACCCAGACAAGAGGGCACCTGGCACCCCATCCTCAATTTATCCATTCTAAACACCTTCCTGGTGATACCAAAATTCAAAATGCTCATCCTCCAGCAACTCCTACCCATGCTCTCGAAGGATGCTTGGCTAGCCACCCTAGACCTAAGAGAGGCCTACCTCCACATTCCTATCAGGCAATCATGCAGGAAATAAATACATTTCAGGGCAGGATCTCTGCATTTCCCTTTGGCTTATCTACCGCTCAGAGTTTTCACAAAATGTTTGGCTCTGGCCATTGCCTTTTGCAGACAAAGGAATATCCAAATTTTCCCATATTTAGACGACTGCCTAACTCAGGCAGACAGTCAGGAAAAGCTGCTCAAGCACCTGGCCTTTGTAAAGTCCCTATGGACATCTCTAGAGTACACTATCAATGAAAAGAAATCCAAACGAGTACCCACCCAAATGATTATATTCCTGGGAGCAAGCCTGGACACAGCATTGCATATGGCATTCCTTACACCAGAAAAGCAAACTTACCTGACAGCCCACTTCTCTCAACTAGCCACCAGACCCCAGTTATCTGCAAGGAAAATTCTGCAAGCTGTGGGCTTTATTGTATCTTGCATTCTACTCATTCCATATGCCAGACTACATATGAGGAAACTTCAATGGTACCCAAAAAGCCTTTGGTGTCAACACTCTCAAGACCTGGAAACTCTTATACCCATGATACCTTGCCTCAGGAAAGATTTTCTTTGGTAGACAGCAACATGCTCCCACAAGGGACTATCTTTCTCACCACCCCCGCTGCCCAGACCCTCACCACAGACACATTAGACTATGCCTGGGGTGCACATCTGGACGGCAGGTGCATACAGAGCCAATGGAGCCCACAGCAAATCCATCTGCACATCAACCAAAGAGATGTTAGCTGTCCAGCACGCCTTGACAGCTTTCAGGCCTTCTCTCCCCAGTGGTTCTCCTGATCAAAACAGACATCACCACTGTGATGTGGTATATCAACAAGCAGGGAGGGACTCACTCCTACCCTATATGCAGGCTGGCCATGACCCTTTGGCACACAGCCTCTGCCATGAAACTACAACTGTTATGAATTCCTGCCCGGTTCTCTGGCAGATCACTTAAGCAGAAATCTTCTGGACCCACACACGTGGCAGCTAGACAAAAAGAACCTTCACCCTAATAACTTAGAAAAGGGGCACCCCGAAGGTCACTCTTTTCCTTCCACACCAACCATCAGCTCAGCAAGTTCTGCACCAGGAAGCTTCACAACATGGCTTGGAAAGTCGATGCCCTGTCCTTCCCCTGGGCCAGTCTATCGGTCTATGCCTTTCCTCCACTACCTCTCATTGCCAAGGTACTGCTCAAAATAAGGGAGGAAAAACCAGGGACAATTCTTATTGCTCCAGACTGGCTTCACCAGCACTGGTACCCACTGCTGCACAACCTGTCCCCACTGCCATCATGGCATCTCATTCAGACCCCGACCCTCCTGACCAGAGGGAAGGAGAACTCATGCATCCCCAATTGCAGGCCCTCAATTTGGCAGCTTGGCTTATTCTCTAACCACTGATCAATCTGCCAACCTCAGTAAACAGGTACTAGATGAACGTGAGGCCAGACACCCTAACAGTAGAAAGTCTTATGCTGACACATGGAAAAGGTTCTGCACCTGGATTCAGGCTAGGACAGCCGATAAGGCACAGCCCTCCCTCACTCCCTGTCATCCTGGATTACCTAGCTGACCTGCTACACTGTGGTCTCTCTTTTTCCTTTATTAAAATTCTTGCCTCTGCTATCTCTGCTCATTTCCTCCACTGAGCAGCCCCTTTTCTCACACCCTCTGATCAAACAATTCCAAAGAAGGGCTAGCAACTTGAGACCACCCAGAAGAGCACCTACCCCAGCTTGGGATCTTAACTTTCTGTTGGAAAAGCTCATCCTGCCCCCCTTTGAACCAGCATCTTCAGCAGAGTTAAAATTTCTCTCCTGGAAGACAGCTTTCCTTCTGGTCATCACTTCAGCCAGAAGGGTCTCCAAGCTACAAGCACTCATGGCTGTGGAGCCCTTTATCATCTTCCATGCTGACAGTTTTCCCTCAGGACTAACCTATCCTTCATGCCCAGAGTGATGTCCAGTGTGGCTCTCAACCAATCCATTCATTTGCCCACCTTTTTCCCTAACCCACAGAACAAGGGGGAAAGGATACTGCACTCTCTAGATGTGCACAGGCAGCTCAGATTCTATCTAGACAGGACTAATTCATTCAAAAAGTCTGATCAATTGCTGGCTAGCTTTGCTGCAGGGGGAGAGCGTAAATCCATCTCCAAACAAAACAATTTCTAAATGGATAGCACACTGCATCCATTTCTGTTACAAGCAACATGGAAAGCCTCCCCCTAAGGGGTCAGGACTCTGTTCTACCAGAGCAGCCTCCACCTCTGCAGCTTTCCTCTGAGGAGTCCCCACCAGGGACATCCTGGAGGCTGCTACCTGGACATCTGTTCACACTTTCAAACATTGCCACCTGCCTGCCTTCTCCAAATCCAGAGCAGGCTTTGTCACTGCAGTCTTGCCAGCCCCTAGTCTCCTTGACCGACTCCATCCATTTCCTCAGCTTTGGGAATCAACCCAAATGTGATGACTGCAACAGTGAAACATGAAGAACATAGTACAGTTGTGTACACTTACCATAAATGTAGATGTTCAAGTGTATTCACTGTTGCAGTCCTTGTTTCCCTCCCTCCCTACCTCCCCCTCTTCTCTCTCCTTACAAGGGACATTTTGGTATTTACTTTTTACTGGTGGGTTTCTTCCACCATAACCTGGCTCCCACTTGGGGGCTCCTGACAGGGTAAGAAAAACTATGTAATGGCATCGGCTGCCTTACTTTATACTACTGACAACCTGATGTCAGTCCTGAAGCGACACCAACAGATGCGGAAATACTAAGCCTCTGGTATTCGGGCCGGCCGAGGGCTACCCTAGCAGGGATAACCCAAATGTGATGACTGCAACAGTGAAACATGAACACTGGTGGCGAGGTGGGCTCTTCTATGAAAATATTTGAAAAGTGGTCTCCTTCAGGAAGGAAATACAGGAATTGTACAAGTTTTGGTCAGGACCGGGTGCTGTTAGCTAACAGTTTATGTTCTCTACATTACTCCATCTCGAGAAGACTGGAAAGACAAAGCTTTATTGTTTTTAATTTTATTTTTATCAAAACAGACACTAATGATACAACGGAAGTCTTTGAATCCCCGCATACAGAAAATCTACACATGTCACCGTAAGGTAGCAGCTAGGAAAAAACATGGAGTTTAACTGAAATACAAAGAATGAAGTCTGCGATCAAATGGTTGCCATGGATTTAAAAGTTGGTATTCGTATTCTAGCTGAAACTACTAGATAAAGTCCTTTTAAAGACAATACACCAATGCTCCACCCCGGGTCTACTTCTAAAGACCGAACCGACGATTCCCCGACACGCGGAAAACGAAGACCAAATGACCGACAGGTAAGTTTACCGACAGGGTGATTTGCCGACAGCGGAAAGACCGACAAGGGTAATGTGCGATCGCGACTCGGTAAGTGTGCGACAGTGACGGCGTTAGGAGCGGTGAGGTAAGTGTGCGATATTGTGGGATTTCGGGTTAGGCTGTGGGAAAGGTGAATGTGTGTAAGTGTCGGAGTTAGGGTTCGTGTAAGGTAAGTGTGTGATAGTGAGGGACTGTAGTTTAGGGACGGGTTACGTGAGTTAGGGTTAGGGTGCAGGTAGGTGAAGTGTGCGATAGTGTCGGACCTTGGGCTAGGGGTGGGTTAAGTGAGTTAGGGTTAGGGTGCAGGTAGGTGAAGTGTGCGATAGTGTCGGACCTTGGGGTTAGGGGTGGGTTAAGTGAGTTAGGGTTAGGGTGCAGGTAGGGTGAGTGTGCAATAGTGTCGGACCTTAGGGTTAGGGTTTGGGTTAGGGCTAGTGGGTATGTTATGTAGTGTGGTGTGGTGTGTTGTTTACGTTCGGTGTGTCGGTGTTATGGTGTTCGGTGTTTTGCGTTGTCGGTTATGTGCGTTGTCGGTTATCTGGCGTCGGTGATTTTTGTGTCGGCGAAGTATCGTTTCGGGCTTTTAAAGTAGACCCTCCACCCCACATGTTCTCACTGTTCTTTATATTACTGTGACAAAGGGAGATACTGCCAGCCCAGCTATCTGGAATTTTGTCAATAATTACATGCCATCTGTGAATATCAACATGATTCATATAAGATGCTTGTGTTACAAATGTATTAGAACTGTGCGTCATGTATATATCAAACTAGGTTTTGTACAGACGTGTGTTGAAAAGATATTTTATAAAGTGCTTGTGCTTAAAATGTAACCACAGTATGCCCCACTAGAATAGGTCAGAAATATATATGCACTACTGTAACAGTTTAAATGTATATATTTTAACAGTGGAAATTGGAATACAAGAGGTTAACTTCAGTCCAGCAAAACTTCAGAAAAATAGCTGAAATTAAATTATTTTATGGCAGCTGTAGACACAATGTCTGTGCTGAGAAGCTTTCTGTATTGTCTTGGAAGTGTTTTACTGTTTTATGCCTTCGAATATTTGCCAAAGAACTAGGTATCTGTGCTATCCTATGTCACTATTCATCACTCCTAGGGTAGTAGGATCCGACATCGGATTCAAGACAGCAACTTTACAGACAGCTTCTACGCTCAAGCTACTCCCACTACCATGATCCCTTGCTGCCCTCTAATCCCTGATATTGAGTTTGCTGTAAAGCTAGAAAGCAGCTAAGGAAGACCTTGACCACCAGAAAGGACATCTCCACTTCCTCTAGATCCCACAGGATGGGGGAAGGAGGGAGGGATAGTGATGAATAGTGACACAGAACAACACAGATGCAAAATTATGGTAAGTACTTAACTCTATCTGATGTTATCCATGTCACTATTCGTCACTCTTGGGCCACAGTCCCCAGCTATCTTAAATTCTGGGCGGCCTCATGGAAGGACATGCCAAAGAACTGCGGAACCAAAGGAAGCCCTGTTCCTGGAGACAATGTCAAGCTTGTAATGCCTGACAGAGATGCGAGGTGTAGACCTGGTGGCTGTCGCACAAATGTCATCTATGGAATGATGGGCAAGATAGGCAGCTGATGTAGCCATTGAATAGTGGAATGAGCTCTGATTGGACCTGGTAAGGATAAGCCTTCGGATGATTAGGCGAAGGAAATGCACATCGAAATCCAATGAGAGATAGTAACTTTGCAGACTACCTGACCCCTCCTGTTAAGAGAGAATGCCACAAACAGCTAGTCAGACTTGCGGCAATCCGTTGTTCTATCCAAGTAGAGTTGTAACTGTCTATATACATCTAGCATCTGCAAAAGATATTCCCCTTTACTAGAAAAATTTGGGAAGAAAACTGGCAATTGAATCGACTGGTTCAGATTTGCTTCTGTGGCAACATAGCCATGAACGAAGGGGGTTAGTTCGAATGGCCACTCTATCTTTAGAAAACGCCATGAAAGGCAGTTTGATAGAAAGAGCCTGCAACTCAAACTCTTCTAGCTGAAGTTATGGCTACTAAAAAAGCAATCTTCCATGATAATAATTTGATATCACATGTGGCAGCAAGCTCAAAGGGGCACTGTGTGAGAGACTGCAGCAGAAAGGAAAGTTCCCAAGGGGGGAAGGATCCTTGACAGGAGGCAGACACCCTTCAAAAAGGCCTTACACAAGCATGAGGAAAAAGTAGGTTCCTTGCAAACATGAAAGTTGGAAATAGCTGCCAACTGCACTTTGATAGTAGAGAAGGCTAGCCCCTTCCTGAAAGAGTGAAGACAAGAAGAGTAAGATATCCGAGATGGAAGCCGAAGCAGGGTCCAGATTACATTGCCTGGCCCATACAGGGAACCTTTTACACTTGCTCGCATAAACCTTTCGAGAGGCCAGGATAATGCTCTTGATGGGGGGAGTAAGCCTGGAGTAATTCAAGATTACTGGAAGTGGACAAACCACGCAGTCAGGTAAAGAGCCTGGAGGCTGGGAATCGGAAGCTGACAGGGATGGGAAATCAGACCCGGAATGGGTTCTAGTACACAAGGGGGGTACTTCAAAAGAGACCGTAAAAGGGGGAACCACACCTGCCAAGGTCCAAGAAGGGGCAATTAGGATGGAGGTGTCCTTGAGGCGATAAGCTTTCTGAAGTACTCTGGGAATAAGAGGCAAAGGAGGATAGGCATAAAGGAGATCTGGGGGCCAATCGTAAACCAAAGCATCCCTGGGCGACTTCCCAAGTGGGGGAATCAGGGCGAAATATTGGCTGCATTTATGGTTGAGAGGTGAAGTGAACAGATCACAGCTTGACTGATCCCAGCGAAGGAAGATATCTTTCACCACAGAAGGATTCAAGGACCACTCATGAGGACTCAGGGTTGCCCTGCCGAGTCTGTCCCACCAGCACTTTGGACTCTCCGAGAATGTGTGTTGCAATGAGAAAGTGCCCAGAGGACATCGCCCATTCCCACACCCTTATGGCCTTGCATCAAAGCAGATACACGTGCCCCCTTGCTTGATGTGCCATACAACCTCCATGCTGTCCATGCGTACTACAATGGTACCAAAGGGGGGGGCAGTCCTGAAAGGTTTGCAACATGAGGAGGACTGCCTTCATCTCCAGGATGCTGGTGTGCAGTTTGGTCTCTGTGATGAACCACATGCCTTGGACCATCTGTGCCTGAAAATGCCCTCCATGCCAACAGTGAAGCATCTGAGGTCACTAGGGGGAGGAAGACAGAATAGTCTGTCTGACAGGAGGTCAGGAGACTGGATTCAGCAAAGGAGATGACGCTTGCACACTGGAGAGAGACAGATCGGGATTGCCATCGGATGAGACAGGAAGACCACTGGACCTCTAGAATTCCCTGCAGAACCCTCATGTAGAACCTGGCTAATGGCACCAGATAGATCCCCGCCACCATGGATCCTAAGGCTCTGAGAATAAGATGGGCCTGGGAATGAGACAGACTGAGAAGACACTGGACACGAGATCTGATGAGGTGTACCCGATGGAGTGGAAGTGCTGCAATCTCTGACGCAGTGTCCAACCTGATCTTGATAAATTTCAAACTCAGGAATGGACTGAGGTTGAATTTGGGGAGATTCACTGTAATCCCTAACTGGTCGAACAGCTGAAGTAGATACTGAGAGGCAGTGGCCAGCTGATGCTCCATGTGAGGAGCCAATCATCAAGGTAAGGAAACACCTGGAATCCCCACAGTCTCAAGTGAGCTGGGACCACTGCCATGCCCTTGATGAACACCTGGGGGGCTGTGGTGAGACCAAAGGGCAGGGTCCTGAACTGGTAGTGATTAGCCCCTACTCAAAAGTGGAGATGTCTCCTGGACCGCCTGTCTATTTTTATGATAGTACGTGTCCTGGAGATCCACTGAGTACATCCAATCATCCTTGTGCAGAAGAGGCATGAAGACTGGACAGTGACCATCAAGAAAGTACAGTTGTGTACACTTACCATAAATGTAGATGTTCGAGTGTCTTCACTGTTGCAGTCATGACTGTAGGGTTCTCCCCTGCCGGCAGGCAGTCCTCGGTCGGCCAGAATCCCAAAGTCTGGGTCCGGCGTCGGCTGCTCAGCCATGCTCCCTGACGTCAGAGCGCCAGGAGTACAAAGCTGGCAGCAGACACCATATTCTCCAGTTTTTCTTGCCCCAGATGTCAGGTGTTCCAAAATGAGTAAAATCCCATACCCTTTGCAAATACACCTCAGAAGAAGGGTGAAGAAGGGAACCACACAAAAGAAAAAAAAAAATAAGAGGGGACAGGAGGGAGGGTAACCCAGACTGCAACAGTGAAGACACTCGAACATCTACATTTATGGTAAGTGTACACAACTGTACTATGTTCATCATGTTTCACTGTTGCATTCATGACTGTAGGGTTGAATCCCAAAGCAGAAGAAAAGGGAGGTGGTCATAAAGTAGAGGGGGCAGCTAAAAGGCCCTGCAAAACTGCAGAAGCAAAGCCTGCCCTAGACTTAGGAGTAGAGAGGCAGATTGTAGTGCTTAGAAAAAGTATGTACTGAACTCCAAGTTGCAGCTTCCAAAATGTCTTTGGTAGGAACTCCTCTGAGGAAGGCAGCTGAAGTGGCAGCAGCTCTGGTAGAGTGAGTCCTTATACTCCCTGGAGTTTGCTTTCCATGGTGTGAATAACAAAATCTGATTCCATGAGCAATCCATTTAGAAATGGTCTGTTTTGAAATGGCTTTACCTTGGGAACTTGAATCATAAGAAACATACAATTGCTCTGATTTCCTGATGTCCTTGGTTCTGTCCAGGTAAAACCGTAGTTGTCTGTGTACATCAAAGGAATGCAAGATCCTTTCCCTCCTATTTTGAGGAGTGGGGAAAAAAGTTGGCAGGTGAATAGTTTGATTTAAAGCCACTTTGGAAACCACCTTAGGCATGAAAGTAGGATTAGTCCTTAAAGACACCCTGTCTTGGTGAAAAATAGTATAAGGTTCCACAGCCATGAGAGCTTGCAACTCCGAAACTCTCTTGGCAGAGGTCAGAGCTAACAGGATGGCTGTCTTCCAAGATAAAAACTTGATGTCAGATGTGGCAGCAGGCTCAAAAGGAGGTAAGGTGAGTTTTTCCAAAACATAGTTGAGATCCCAGGCAGGAATGGGTGGAGATCTAGGGGGCCTTAAGTTCTTAGCTCCTCTGAGAAACTGTCTCATGAGCTGGTGGGAAAAGATTGGAGGGTCTGTATTATAATGAGCAGAAATAGCAGAGGCATGTATCTTTATGGAAGAAAAAGAAAGACCCTTATGTAAGAGGTCTGTCAGATAAAGTAAAATCAGAGGAATGTTAGGAATAAGAGGATCCGAATCCTGAGCCTGCATCCAGGTGCAAAATCTTTTCCATTTTCCTGCATAAGATTTTCTAGTGCTAGGACATCTGGCTTCTAAAATGACATCCATAACCTGCTTGGGTAGAAGAGAATGAATATAGACCCTGGATTAACCAGGTAACCAGGCAGCCAGGCAGAGAGTTTTGACATGGGAGTGTAGAACTTGACCCTGGTGTTGGGAAAGAAGGTTCGGAGTCTGAGGTAAAACCCAAGGGGGCTCCAGAGAAAGGTTTTTCAGAGTTGGGTACCAAAACTGTCAAGGCCAATTTGGGGCCAGTAAAATTATCATCTTGGGCTTGTCCTGTTTGATCTTTAATAACACCCGTGGAAGAAGAGGTAGAGACGGGAAGGCATACCCAAAGAGGTTTCTCCAACTGAATGATAGTGCATCCACTTTCCAAGCTAGTTCATGGAATGTCCTTGTGCAAAATATCTGTAGTTGATGATTGAGGTGGGATGCAAAGAGGTCTATGTGAGGACATCCCCAGACTGCTGCAATCATCTTGAATATTTCTGTGTCCAGCATCCATTCGTGTGGGTCTGACAGGTTACTGCTCAGACTGTCTGCCAGGATGTTTTGCTTCCCTGGTAGAAACTGGGCTTGAAGGTCCAGTTTGTAAGCTAGAGCTGTGTTCCATAGATTCATGGCTAGTCTGCAAAGGGGATAGGAATGTGACCCCCCTTTCTTGTTTATGTACCACATAACTGTGGTGTTGTCTGTCCGTATCAGTAGTTGTCCTGGTTATAGAAGATTCCTGAAGGCCAATAGAGCATTCTGAACGGCTAACATTTCCTTTAAATTGATATGCAGGTGCTTCTGATCCTTTGTCCAGACAGTTGCCCTGCAAATGGGCTCCCCATGCATAATCCGAGGCGTCCGTGGTTAGTATCTGACTGGCTGGAGGCAGACTGAAGGCCTTCCCTTTGTTTTGAGTACATGCCTTGGACCACCAAAGGAATTCCTTTTGAAGACAAGGCAGGACAGTGATCTGTATGTCTAAAACTGTGGCAATGCTGAGACCATACACTTTTTTAGGTACCACTGTATTTTCCTCATATGTAGTCTTGCATATGGTACGAGAAGGATGCAAGAGGCCATGTAACCCAAAGCTTGCAGGAATTTCCTTGCAGATAGCAGAGTTAATGATGCCAAGGTTTTGAAAGTTGAAGCCAGCTGTAATTGTTTTTCGTATGTCGGAAATGTCATCTGGGTTTTTGTATTTAGAAGAGCACCCAGAAAAATTATCTGTTGTGAGGGTGTCAAATTTGACTTTATGTTTACAGTGAATCCCAGGAACTTGAGAAGTTTTTGAACAAATTCTAGATGCTGGAGTAAGACATCCTTGCTGTCTGCCTGAATAAGACAGTCATCCAGATAAGGGTAAATTTGAATTCCCTTGAGTCTGCAATAAGCTACTACTGGAGCCAGGCATTTGGTGAAGATCCTGGGCGCAGTAGACAATCCAAAGGGCAGTGCAGAGAATTGATAGTGCCTCGATCCGGACTTGAACCTGAGGTATTTTCTGCACTCCTGCCTGATGGGAATGTGTAAATAAGCCTCCTTTAAATCCAAAGTTACCATCCATGCATTTTTGGTCAACATTGGAAGTAGCTGCTGTACAGTAAGCATCTTGAATCTTGATATCTCGAGAAAAGTGTTCAAGACTGACAGATCCAGAATGGGTCTCCATGAATTTTGCTTTCTGGGGACTAGGAAGAGCCTTGAGTAAAAACCTTGTCCCATTTCTGAAAGTGGAACCAGTTCTATGGCTTTCATAGCCAAGAGGGCTTCCACCTGGTTTAAGGCCTCTAACCATTGATGTTTTGGTAGATCCGGCCATCCGCTTGGTCTTGGTAGGGTATGAAAATGGAATTTGTAACCTCTTGAAACCACATCCAGAACCCACTTGTCTTGGGTTATATGAGTCCAATTTAGGTAAAAAAGAGAAAGTTTTCCTCCGAGAGGGGCTTCCAGGCAAGAAGTTCCTGCAGCCCAACAGGGGGAGTCATTGAGCCTGTTTTCTATGAGTTTGCGACCTGTCCTCTCCTCCCCTAGGGGTGGAAGCAGCCCACTGTCTTTGATCTACAAGAAGCTTGCATTTGGGGCCTTCCTCGGGAGCGTCTGTATCTACCCCTCTGAGGCCTGTCTGAATTGGGAAAAGACCAATTTTTAGTAGGCCAATTCCTACTAAATCTGGGTGGCTGTACTTGTAAGAAACCCTTAACCATTTGCATGGATTTTGCCTTGTCCTCCATCTTCTTTATCACCTCTTCAGCCTTTGATCCAAACAAAACATTATGTTGAACAGGAGCATCCAATAACTTAGCTTTTACTTGATCTGGCAAGTTTTGTTCCTTTAAGCAAGCATGCCTTCTAATGACTGTGCCTGAGGCAGCAGCCCTACAAGAAGCCACCAAGGCATCAAAACCACAGTGTAAACCATGCTTCTCCTACTTGTTCAGTGGCATGCATTAAGTCATGTAATTCCTTATCATCTGCACAAGCAGGAATGGAAGTTAGCTTTTGTTTCAAAACAGACAAAAGAAATTGCTGGTATTTCAGCATATGAAACTGACAGTTTAAAGCCCTAATAGATAAAGTTGCAGAAGTGTACACTTTTTTGTCTCATATTTCTAAAGATCTGGAATCCTTCTCAGTGGGAATGGGGTTTGTAGCAGAAGCGGCCTTAACCCCTTAGGGCCCTGAGAAATGGTTTCAGGATCAGCAGTAGGATTCTTGTATAAAAACAGGTGGGAATCAGGAACCCTATAATATCTGTCTGGCTTAACATGAGCCGGAGGAAAAGAGTCAGGAGTTAAGTTAGCCTCCGAAAAAGCATCATCCACAATATCCAAAACAGGAGGGATAGCCAGGGGTCTATGTTGGGGAAGAAGAAGAAAATCCCTAAGTCTCTTCTTAGATTCCGAGTACTCCTGTCCTTCCCAGTGAAAATGTTCCCTCATTTCATGTAAAGTTTCCCCAAAAGAAAAATCCTCAGGGGGAGAAGCTGAAGGAATGGATTCCTCAGCATCAGAATCCTCATAAGGAGGAAAAAAATAATCCTGGTCAGAAGAAGAAACAGAAGCCTGATCAGAGGAGTCACAATACAATTCCTGCCTTGGCCTTTTGTCTGGAGGGGGATGTGAACCCCTAATCATATTAAGCAAGTCCTCCGCCATCTTAAATAACTGTTTCTGAGACTTGGGTCCCGGATCAGAAGAGGCCTGGGCTGTAGTCTTTGATTTGGAAGGAGTTTTTGCCTTTGTCTTTGCCTTTATCAGAAGCTGAGTAGGCCTGCAAACCCCTTCGGAAGCCGGTACCTGCCCAGCGGCTCTGGACCCATCCGAAAGAGCATTGTCCGAAGGTCCTGCAACTGAAGTATTCAAAGGCCTCGTTGGCTCCTCGTGGGAGTCCGTTTTGGCCGTCGGTTCCGAAATGGCCGACAGGGGCTGCAAAAGCGCCTCACTGACGACTGCCGAACCTGAAGCTGGCTCTGCTTGTACAATATCGTCTGATTTGGACCTTGGAGGCCTGTCTTTATCCTTGCGCCATTTGTGAACTCCGGTAGCCGGAAGCGTGTCCGACATTTTGTAATTAAAACGCCTACCGAAGTAATGAAATGCAAAATCGTACCTTCGTTTAATAGTACGTTGATTAAATCTGGCACAAAACCGACAACTAGATACGTCGTGGTCAAGGCCTAAGCAAGGAGTACAGTAAGAATGAAAATCCTTATGAGGTATTTGCTTCCCACATGAAATACAATTATTAACTTTTTCTGACATCGGACTGGAGCAAGAAAAAAGTTTTCCCAACGGGGTACTTAGCTTTCAGTAGGAGTAGAAAGTCTTCGGACTGAAGAACGTTTAGAAAAAATTGTTAGGAGTCAGCCGACCGGCACTTGCGAACTGCTATCACCGCACGGCAAGAAAGACTGGAGAATATGGCGTCGGCTGCCAGCTTTGTACTCCTGGCGCTCTGACGTCAGCGAGCATGGCTGAGCAGCCGACGCCGGACCCAGACTTTGGGATTCAGGCCGACCGAGGACTGCCTGCCGGCAGGGGAGAACCCTACAGTCATGACTGCAACAGTGAAACACCGATGAACATCTTGGACTTCTTGACAGAGAGACTGAGCTTGCTGAGGTCCAGGATTGGACACAGGTGCCCCATCTTCTTTAGCACCAAAAAAGAGAGAAAAGTACAGTTTTGTACCTACCATAAATGTAGATGTCCGAACAGGATAGCATCTGCAGTCATAACAAATGGGTTGTCCTGTCGTCAGGCAGCCCTTCGGTCGTCCGGATTCCAAAGTCTGGGTCCGGCTTCGGTAGATGTCGCACTTCACCCAATGTCATCTCTGCTGGTCTTCGGGTATAAAGGCATCAGCCGACGCCATTTTCCTCAGTGTTTCTTGCCCCAGATGCCAGTTGCCCTCTTGGAAAGCTAAATTTTGGATAAATGCCAATGTTTCCAAAAAAGTAGAAGGCAAACACAAAAAATAAGCATGTATGTACATATATACAAACAAATACACCATAAGAGACTCCCCCCTAGCTAGCTATTAGGAGGGTAAATACCCTAGGAGTACCACAGAGGGGAAGGAGGGTGGGTAATCCTGACTGCAGATGCTATCCTGTTCGGACATCTACATTTACGGTAGGTACAAAACTGTACTATGTCCTTCAAGGATGCATCTGCAGTCATAACAAATGGGTAGAATACCATAGCCAAACTAGGGGTGGAGGAAGAAAAAATTATGGTGTAGTAAGGATCCCTTGCAGTACAGCAGTGGCAAACCCTGCTCGGGATCTAGAGTATAGAGGTAAATTATAATGCTAGGCAAATGTATGCACGGAGGTCCAAGTAGCCTCCTCAATAATGTCCTTGGTTGCCACTCCTCGTAAGAAAGCTGTGGTAGTGGCTGTAGCCCTTGTAGAATGAGGTCTTATGTTCTGTGGAATTGGTTTTCCATGGTAGGAGTAACAGAATCTTATGCAATTTCCTATCCATTTGGAGATTGTCTGTTTGGAAATTGCTTTTCCTTCCCTTCCTGTTGCATAGGCTACTAAACGCTGGTCAGTTTTTCTGTTACCTTTGGTTCTGTCCAGGTAGTAGCGTAACTGTCTATGTACATCCAAGGTATGCAGCAGTCTTTCCCCCCTGTTCTGTGGATTGGGAAAGAAGGTAGGTAGGTGGATTGCCTGGTTTAAAGACACTCTGGATACCACCTTAGGCATAAATGTAGGATTAGTTCTCATGGACACCCTATCTTGATGGAAGATTAGGAAGGGTTGCACTGCCATTAAGGCCTGTAGTTCGAAACCCTCCTTGCTGAAGTAATTGCCAGTAGGAAAGCAGTTTTCCATGATAGGTGTTGAAGATCTGCTGTTGCTGCTGGTTCAAATGGAGGGAGTGTCAATTTTTCTAGCACAAAGTTCAAGTCCCATGCTGGTAATGGTGGTTTCCTAGGAGGTTTTACATTCTTGATCCCTCTGAGGAACTGCCTGAGTAGAGGATGTGAAAAGACAGGTGGATCGAAGCTGTATTCTGCTGAAATAGCTGATGCATGTATCTTGATGGAGGAATAGGACAGGCCTGTATGTAGAAGCTCTGCCAAGTACTCCAGGATGTTAGCAATATCTATGTTCGACACATCTTTTCCTCTTTCAGTACTCCAAATGACAAACCTTTTCCATTTTCCTGCATAGTTCCTTCTTGTTGAAGGTCTGCATGCTTCAAGGATAATGTCTTTAACCCTTTGGGATAGGTCTGGGTTAGATGCTGCTATGTGATGTTCCAGGCAGTCAGTTGCAAGGTTTTTAGGTTTGGGTGCATGATGTTGTAGTTGTTCTGAGTTAACATCAAAGGCATCAGGGGTATTGACCACATTCTTCCCCGAGACATGCTCCTCAGCAATGGATACCAGTGTTGTCTTGGCCAATTCGGAGCTATCAGAATTATCCTTGGACGTTCCTCTCTGATTTTCAGTAGTACCTTGTGCATCAAAGGAAGAGGTGGAAATGCATATGCTGTCAGGCCTTTCCAACTGAAGGATAGAGAGTCCACCTTCCATGCAAGTGGGTGGTATGTCCTTGTGCAGAATTTTTTGATCTGGTGATTGAGTGGGGATGCGAATAGGTCTATTTGTGGCAATCCCCATTTCTTTGTGATGGCCTTGAAGATGTCCGGGTGTAGCATCCATTCGTGAGCATCCAAAGTGGTTCTGCTTAACATGTCTGCTAGGGTGTTTTCTTTTCCCGGCACAAATATTGCCTGTAACTGGATGTTGTAGCTCAGAGCCATATTCCAAAGGTCCAGAGTCATTCTGCATAGTGGGTATGAATGAGTGCCTCCCTGTTTGTTGATGTACCACATGACTGTGGTGTTGTCTGTCCTTATCATTAAATGGCCTTCTTTGAGGAATGGTCTGAATTTCTGGATTGCTAGTTTTACTGCCAGCATTTCTTTTTGGTTTATGTGCAGGTGCAGCTGGTCTTGAGTCCACAATCCTTGTATGCATTTGTCCAACATGTGCACCCCCCAGCCTAGGTCTGAGGCGTCCGTTGTGATTGTTTGGCTTGCTTGAAAGTTGTGAAAGGGTAAGCCTGGGTTTGACTGGCATGCTTGAGCCCACCATAGGAACTCCTGTTTCAGGCATGGGATTAGTGGGATTTCGGTTTCTAAGCTGTGCCTGTGTTGAGACCATAAATTCTTTATGTACCACTGTAGCTTTCTCATATGCAGTCTGGCATGTGGGACCAAGATTATGCATGATGCAATGAAGCCCAAGGCCTGCAGTACATTTCTTGCTGTTAGTTTGTTCTGCTTTGTTAATGCCAAGAAGTAAAGAGGGAGTGGTTTCTGTTTTTCTGCAGTTAGGAATGCCATTTGTTTTACTGTGTCCAATTCCGCACCCAAGAATGTTCTTGTTTGGGATGGTATCAGTCTTGACTTTTGAAAATTGACTGTGTATCCCAGGGCTTGTAGTAAGCAAATGACTCTTTGTAAATCTGTTGTCAGCTTGCTTTTGTTGTCCGCTTGTAACAGGCAGTCGTCCAGTTATGGATAAATTTGGATTCCCTGTAGCCTGCAGTGAGCGATTACTGATGCCAGGCATTTTGTGAATACTCTGGGTGCAGTAGATAAGCCAAAGGGCAATGCTGAGAATTGATAATGCTCTGATCCTGCAAGAAATCTGAGGTATCTTCTGCAATTTGGTCATATGGGGACGTGCAGGTATGCCTCCTTGAGATCTAGAGTTACCAGCCAACACTCCTTGCCCAGCATGGGAAGAAGTTGCTGTAGGGTCAGCATTTTGAATTTTGGGACAATGATGTATGTGTTTAAGACGGACAGGTCGAGAATAGGTCTCCAACTTTTCTCTTTTCTTGGTACTAGGAAGAGTCTGGAGTAGAATCCTTTGCCCTGTTCTGTTATTGGTACTCTTTCCACAGCTCTCATCTTTGTTAATTCCGCTATCTGCTTTAGAGCTTCTGTTTTTTGATTTGGAGGTAGGTTTGGCATTCCTCTTTTTACTGGTAAGGTGTGGAAGTGGAACCTGTAGCCTTGGTCTATGGTTTGCAAAATCCACTTGTCTTTTGTGATACAGTGCCAATTTTTTGAAAATATGGCTAACTTTCCGCCTAAAGGTGCTGCTATTTGCTCCCTGGTAGGCGGTGTCAGGGCCAAGTCACTGTGATTGTCCTGTTGTAGTGGCAGTGGTTGTGTCTGTGCCTCGGTTATTGCCTTGCCACTGTCGTCCTCTGTAGGCACCTCCTCTGGATTGATTTCTGCCTCTAGAGCGTCTATTCCTGCCTCTGAGATTTTGAGGAGTCTGGAAAGGACCAATTTTTGGCAGGCCAGTTCCTGCTAAACCTTGGGGGCTGAACCTGTAAGAAATCTTTAACTGTTTGTACAGATTTTGCCTTCTCTTCCATTTTCTTCATTACTTGCTGAGCAGGTGTACCAAATAAACTGGTCTTATCCATAGGAGCATCTAACAGCTTTGCTTTAACATGATCCGGCAAGACCTGTTCTTTCAACCATGCATGCCTTCTTATTACTGTGCCAGTCATGGCTGATCTAAATGAAGCCTCCATTGCATCATAGCCACATTTTAAAGAATGGTTACTAACCTGTTGGATGTTATTTACCATTTCTAAAACATATTTCTTATCTAAGGAATCATCAGAGGACAGCTTCTTAGTTAACTGATCAAGCATAAACTCTTGGTATTGGATCATATGAAACTGACAATTTAAAGCTCTAGCTGAGAGAGTAGCAGAGGTGTAAACTTTTTTCCCCCATCTCTAAGGACCTGGATTCCCTTTCAGAAGGAATAGGGTTTTGCTGAGGTCGAAGCTACTGCCTTAGGCCCCTGGGATATAGTCTCAGGATCTGCAAGTGGGGCCTTGTATAGGTGGTGATGAGTGTCTGGCACCCTGTAAAATCTATCTGGTTTGGCAGGGGCTGGAGGTAAAGTATCAGGAGCGGTGCAAACATCATTAAATGCATCATCCACAACAGGCAGTACTGGAGGTATAGCTAAGGGCCTATGTTGTGGTAAGTGCAGAAATGTCCTAAGCCTTTTCTTGAATCTGAGAAATCTTGTCCCTGCCATTGGAATTGTTCTCTCATGGCATGTAAGGTTTCCCCAAAGGAAAATTCCTCTGGTGGAGAGGCAGATGGAATGGATTCTTCAGCATCTGAATCTTCATAAGTAGAAAAGGAGCCTCTGGCTGGTCTGTAATGTCTGAGTCATCCAGAATCAGAGGACACTGGCTCGGGGGCTCTGCTCTAGATCTCTTTTCTGGGGCTGAGAGGCATTGTCTGGGTGAGATTGGGATCCCTAATTAAGGATATTAAATCCTCTGCCAGAGTAAGCATTTGTGAACTAGAAGTGGGCCTGTGTGAGGGGCTTAACAGGCACTGATTTAACAGTTTTGGCTGCTTTAGCCCTGGCAAAGGCCTTAATAGACATGGCTGCAGGAGGCCTAGCAGCACCACGTGCTGGGGTAGAGACATCCAAAGGGATGGTGTCTGATAAATCAGTAGGAACCACAGTAGTAGGCAAAACTTCTGAGGCCGATTCAACTAAGGTAGCAGGAGCCTCAGTAGTAGTCATGGATTCGGCTGAAGATTGACCGGCTTTCTCAGTTTCGGCTGAAACCGAGACACTCATGCTTGCTTAACCGTGGTTTGCGGCGAAACCGCGGACCGCGAGTGTCGGTCTTTTTCTTTGCGTTTTTTAACAATTTGGGTAGTCGGAGGATCCGACGGCATAATGTACGCAAAATCTGAGCCGAAAAACTGTTCAGCAAACTCCGACCAACGCCTAAGCGTTCGTCGGTTGAAGGAAGCACAGGCCGAACAGGCTGCTACGTCGTGGTCTGGGCCTAAGCAAGGCAGGCAGTAAGAGTGGAAATCTTTATGAGGTATTTGTTTCCCACAAGTTAAACAGTTATTGACTTTTTCTGACATCGGCTGAGGCAAGAAAGAGTCCCCAACGGGGTACTTAGCTTTTTAGAAGTCTTCGAAGTAGTATTCGGTAGTAGTAATCTCTGGATCTGACCGACCGGCACTTGCGAACAGCTTCTGCTTCGGGCGCCATGCGGCAAGAAAGACTGAGGAAAATGGCGTCGGCTGATGCCTTTATACCCGAAGACCAGCAGAGATGACGTCTGGTGAAGTGCGACATCAGCCGAAGCCGGACCCAGACTTTGGAATCCGGCCGACCGAAGGGCTGCCTGACGACAGGACAACCCATTTGTTATGACTGCAGATGCATCCTTGAAGGACATGTTCCAGATTCTTGTTGCCCTTGGTGACCTCTTGGATGGCTCTCTTCTGAAGTAGCTTGAGCACCTCCTTCTAAGCTATCTACCTCTGAAGGGGTGGTGCATCGAGGAGATATCGCCTGATTGGAGGAGGAGATTGAGAAAAAGAAACAACAGCCTCTGGAAATAATGTTTAGCACCCGATGATCTTTTGTAATATCTGCCCAGACCAAAGGGTGCAGTGACCAACACAGACTGCCTCCAGGGGACGACAGTTGGGCCGCGCTTCAGGAATGCTGCTGAGGCTTCACAGAGAAGGATTCCCTGCAGCCCTGATTTTGCAGACCCTCTTCTACCTTTGGGGTGGTGTCTGCCACTGAACCCTCTCCCCCAGCCTCTAAGAGGAGTTATCCTGAGCGTCTGGGAAGGCAGACTGACCAAAAAAAAAAAAAAAAAAAAACATTTTGCCAGCCCCTCACTGCATCTTGAAGAAGGCGCGTTGAGGGGTGGAGAATCTGATTACCCCACAACCGACAAGGTCTTACCTTCCTGCTCAATGCAGGTAAGAGTCTCTTTGACTGAAGAGCCAACAGGGTAGATCCACTGAAGGGAGCATTGGTGAAAGATGCCTTAAAAGACTCCACAAATCCGCAAAGGAGCAGTCAAGTGTGATGCCGAATAGCGATGCCTATGCTGGCCGTTTGAGAGGGACTTTCGGCAATCAGCCTCAGTGATGAATTAGCCAAGGAAGGAAGTGTAGATAGCTTAGAGGACACTTTACTTAGTTCCCCAGCAGGCAGTACTTCAGAAAGAGAAGCGGTAAGCTCCTTGACCAAGTCCCTCTGTAGTCGGGTGAAATATGCCAAGTAGTTACGCGCCCACAGACCGAATGTAGCTGAGGTGAAAATCTGCTTTCCATGCCTGTCAATCGCCTAGGACTCATCATTAGGGGGATGAACAGACATGGTCTGTTCCGCCAGCTCTTTTTTAGTGGCGACAGCTACCACGATTGCATAGAATGGCACACCTTTGGACCAGCTCTTTTTTAGTGGCGACAGCTACCACGATTGCATAGACTGGCACACCTTTGGACCAAAACTGCTAGTCAGAAAGGGGGCTACGGAATTTACCGGTGTGTTTAGGAAAAGGCTCCACAGCATCCAGCTCCTCCTTCCATGGCCTGCTGGTGATGAAGTCTACAAGTTCGTCCACAGGGGCTGGGATCCCAGGAGGTAGATGGTCTCTTCCCGAAAGCTTTCAGGACCACAGACTCTTCAGAGGACAGGGGAAGGGAAAACCATCCACCATTAAGTCTGAGTATTTCTAAGATGTCCCCAAAGGAGACATCCTCGGGCCACAGGGGCTTCCTACCATACTCGCCACTGTCGCTCACTAGCAGAACTGGGCTGGCTAGAGCTCCCCCACCTACTTCAATGGTACCAACTCGCACTCGCCCACAAACTAATAAACCAACCACTAAAAGTCCCATCTCTCCAGAATCTACTCCAACACTACATAACCATGAGACCACTAAGATCCAGCCACAAAAACCACCTACAGGTCACAAGAGCCAATAACTCTGCTGGAGAAGCATTATTCCCCAGCGCTATAGCCAAACTCTGGAACTCCCTCCCATCCTCAATTACCTCTGCAACTTCTTGCACCCACTTCAAATCCTTACTAAAATCACACAAAAACATGCCAGATATGCCCTTGCAACCCCCCCTCTAATACCATCCACTCCACCCACCCACTACCTCTATCGGCCCCCTATCAACAACCTACTCTTAGCAAGCTTAGCTACTCATGTTCCCAGCTACCTACCACATAGTACTAACTTCTTGTAGCAATAACTGTTAACGGCTGTTATGTACCTCAAAAACAGATTGTATCAATTGTTCACTAATGAATCTCAACTACATTTGTAACCATGTTTAGTATATGTCACCACATTTTAAAATTGTATTATGTTCTACAGCTGTTTTACATCTAGGTTTTATTCTTGTCTCACGTCCTCAGCTGGACTAATGTCTATATTTTAAAAGTTATGTTTTTTAACTGCATAGTGTAAGTAATAATGTGGAGCTTTTCTCCACGGGCCTCCGCTGAAAATGGACCTGTGTCCAGTCGGACTCTCCTGGTCAACAAATGTAAATAAATAAATAAATAAAAATAAATCTGGGGGACCCATCCCCTTCAAGGTCCATATCCCTCCATGAGAGACTCAGCAGGGGAGTCTAAGTGTCTCCTCTTACACAGTCTCTTCCGAGGGACCTCCACCAGGGGTGGCTCGGGGGAGGATTTGGGAGAGTGGGGGACCCCAAGGGGGGGTAACTCTATTCTGAAGGCTAGTTCGAGAGGGCTGACCTGGAACAGGATGACAAGTGTCTGCTCGGAGTGGATGGGATGGTCCCTGGAAGGCCGGGGAGGAAATTCACTTGGAGGAAAAAGTCCACTCTAGGACCTGGAAAGACGAAGGACTGGATGATGCCCCATCCGCACTCATGACAGGAAAGCTTGTCTGAGGAGAAGGACCAGAGCAAGCCAGAAAGTACAGTTTTGTACCTACCATAAATGTAGATGTTCGAGTGCTCATACAGCTGCAGTCATAACAGATGGGTTATCCTGCTGTCAGGCGGGTCCTCGGTTGGCCGAATTCCAAAGTCTAGGTCCGGCGTCGGTTATCGTCGCTTCTTCCCTGACGTCAGTGCGGCAGGGGTATAAAAGAGGCAGCAGACGCCATTTTCTTCAGTTTTTCTTGCCCCAGATGTCAGGTGCCCCCAGAAGGAAGGCAAACAATGTTATGCAAAAATGCAATGTTGATAAGTCAAAAAACAGTAGTTGCAAGCAAATACACCATAAAAGAATACCCCAAAAGGTTATATGAAAAGGGTTTGTCATAAGGCCTGTCCTAAGAGGGGTTGGAGGGAGGGAAACCTGGACTGCAGCTGTATGAGCACTCGAAAAATCTACATTTATGGTAGGTACAAAACTGTACTATGTTCATCGTGCATACAGCTGCAGTCATAACAGATGGGAAGAATCCCAAAGCTAAGTAAGGGTGGTAGGCACTAAGTGGAACTAGGAGGGGCTAGGATGCCCTGCAGGACTCCTGTGGCAAAGCCCGCTCTAGATTTAGAGTACAGTGGGAGGTGATAGTGCCTGGAGAAAGTGTGCACTGAACTCCAGGTGGCTGCTTCCAAAATATCCTTGTTCCCCCCTGTTTGTTTATGTACCACATCACTGTGGTGTTGTCTGTCCTCATCAATAGCTGGCCTGGATGCAGTAGGTCTTTGAAGGTCATAATAGCCTTTTGCACGGCTAGCATTTCCTTTTGGTTGATGTGAAGGAGCTTCTCTTTTCGTGCCCATTTTCCCTGAATGCACTGATCTGTCATATGTGCTCCCCAGGCGTAGTCTGAGGCGTCTGTTGTGATGATTTGAGTTGCTTGAGGTACACAGAAAGGAAGACCTGTGTTTCTTTGGCAAGCTTGAGCCCACCACATAAATTCCTTTTGAAGGCATGGAATGAGTGGTATAATTGTTTCCAAGCTCTGGCTGTGTTGAGACCATAAGTTTTTTAGGTACCATTGAAGTTTCCTCATATGCAGCTTTGCACATGGGATTAGTAGGATGCACGATGCCATGAATCCCAGAGCCTGCAGGACTTTCCTTGCAGTTAGCCTGGTGTAAGTTGCCATTTTTCTGAAGTATCGAGACAGTTGCCCTTGCTTGTCTGGCGTGAGGTAGGCCATCTGGGTGGTTGTATCCAAGCTGGCACCCAGGAAAATTATTTGTTGAGAGGGTATTAGTTTTGATTTCTTTTTGTTGACTGTGTATCCCAGGAAGTTCAACAGTTTTATTACAAACGCCAGGTGCTGCAGTAGTATGTCCTTGCTGTCCGCTTGGATCAGGCAGTCGTCCAGATATGGGTAGATTTGTATCCCTTGTAGTCTGCAGAAGGCGATTACTGATGCCAGGCATTTCGTAAACACTCTGGGCGCAGTAGATAAGCTAAAGGGCAATGCAGAGAATTGGTAATGGGTTGAACCTGCAAGAAATCTGAGGTATCTTCTGCAATCTTGTCTGATAGGGACATGCAGGTATGCCTCCTTGAGGTCCAATGTTACCAGCCAAGACTCCTTGCCCAGCATGGGAAGAAGCTGCTGTAATGTGAGCATCTTGAATTTTGGCACCTGTAGATATGTGTTTAGGATGGATAGGTCTAAGATAGGTCTCCAATCTTTGTCTTTCCTTGGTACCAGGAATAGTCTCGAATAAAACCCTTGACCTTGTTCTTTTGCAGGTAATTCCTGAATTGCTTTCATGTCCATGAGAGCTGAAATTTGTTTTTGTGCCTCTGCCCTTTGATTTTGTGGCAGGTTTGGCATGCCTCTCATTTTTGGAAGGGTGTGAAAGTGGAACCTGTAGCCTCTGTCTATAATGTCCAGAATCCATTTGTCTTTTGTAACAATATGCCAATTTTTTGAGAATAATGTCAGTTTTCCGCCCAAAGGTGCTGCCATTAAAGCCTTGCTTGGCAGGTGTAGGGGGAAGTCATTGTGTCTGTTTTCTAAAAGACTGTGATCTATCTTCTCCACCCTCTTGGGGTTGGTGCTTGCCACTGTCTGGCTCTGAAAGATCCTTGAGGTTGCCCTCTACCCCTTGGATGCCTGTATCTGCCCCTTTGAGGTCTGTCCGTAGCTGGAAAGGACCAATTTTTTGAAGGCCAGTTTCTGCTAAAACGTGGAGGCTGTACCTGCAGGAAATCTTTCACTGTTTGCATTGATTTCATTTTTTCCTCCATTTTCTTTAGCACCTCCTCTGCTTTAACACCAAACAATACATCTTTTTGAAGAGGTGCATCTAATAATTTAGCTTTGACATGATCTGGTAAGGTCTGCTCTTTGAGCCAAGCATGCCTACGTATAACAGACCCCGTAACAGCAGCTCTACATGAGGCCTCTAAAGCATCAAAACCACACTGCAAGGTATGTTTACCCACTTGCTCTGCACCATGCAACAAATCCTGCAACTCTTTTAAATCTGGTTGTTCTGGTTGTGTCATCTTGCTTTTCAGCTGAGATATCAAAAACTGTTAATACTTTACATATGGAACTGACAGTTTAAAGCCCTCATGATTAAAGTGGCCGAGGTGTACACCTTTTTCCCCCACCTTTCTAAAGATCTGGAATCTCTCTCTGAAGGTAATGGTTTTTTAGCAGTAGAGGCCTTAATTCCCTTGGGACCCTGTGAAATAGTTTCTGGGTCAGCAGTATGGCTTTTATATAGGAACTGGTGAGAATCAGGAACCCAGTAATACCTGTCTGGCTTAACAGGAGCTGGAGGCAAAGAATCAGGATTAAGGCTGGCTTCTGTGTACACATCATCCAATATATCTAAAACAAGAGGGATAGCCAGAGGCCTATGCTGGGGGAGCAGAAGAAATTCCCTGAGCCTTTTCTTGGAATCTGAGTAATCTTGGCCTTCCCAGTGAAAGTATTCCCTCAATGTATGCAGGGTTTCCCCAAAAGAGAAGTCCTCAGGGGGGGAGACCGAGGGAATATACTCCTCTGCATCAGAGTCTTCGAATGGAGAATAGGCACAATCCTGGTCCTCAGAAAGTTCTGAGGTAATAGAAGCTTGATCTGAGGAAGGGTAGTCTTCCTCTAATCTGGGCCTTTTGTCAGAGGGGGGTTGAGAACCCCTGATAAGAGTAATCAAATCCTCAGCCATTTTAAGCATCTGTTTTTTAGGCATGGTGCCTTGAGAGGGTGTTTGAGGAACCTGTTTTTTTGGTTTTCATGGCGGTTTTAGATTTAGTGAAGGCTTTAATAGAGAAGGAGGAAGGCCTGAAGACCCCTTGAGAAATGGCAGACCTGTCTAAATTCTGAGTTTCCCCGCCAGGAGTGGCGTTGGTATCTGTAGTAGGAATGGGGGCCGAGGTGCCTGCGACCTCAGGTACTGAAGACACCGGTAATGCATTGTCATCGGTACTCAGGGGCTGTGTAGGCGCCTCACTGAGTACCAGAGAACCGGTAGTCGGCCTTAGTGTGGTATCAGTAGGTGGTGCGGACCTCGTATGTCGGTCCTTATCTTTGCGTTTTTTGCTCAAAACTGGAGTCGGAGTATCCGACGACATAATATAATTAAATTTTTTGCCAAAAAAGTGAAGGGCGAACTCCGCCCGACACTTAATAGTGCGTTTGTTGAATCTAGCACAAAAACGACAGGCCGAGACGTCGTGGTCTGGGCCTAAGCAAGGTATACAGTAAGAGTGGAAATCCTTATGAGGTATTTGCTTCCTACATGAAATGCAATTATTAACTTTGTCTGACATCGGTCTGAGGTAAGAAAAGTTTCCCCAACGGGGTACTTCGCTTTCAAGAAGACTTCGGCTGAAATACTTTCGTAAATCTCAGGAGCTGGCCGACCGGCACTTGCGAACTGCTTCTGCTTCGGGCACCGCGCAGCAAGAAAGACTGAAGAAAATGGTGTCGGCTGCCTCTTTTATACCCCTGCCAATCTGACGTCAGGGAGGAAGCGACGACAACTGGCGCCGGACCTAGACTTTGGAATTCGGCCGACCGAGGACCCGCCTGATGGCAGAATAACCCATCTGTTATGACTGCAGCTGTATGCACGATGAACATCCTCCTGGCCTCTGGATAGTACTGGCCCTTAGCTGTCGAGGGGCGAAACTCCATGGGGAAGGGACCAGTCTGAGAAAACAGGTCCTAAGCCCCCACCCAAGGAGACTGGGGCAGCAGGTTGGACCAAGGACTCTGCCTGCTCAGGGGGGAGGCTGAGCAGACGCAGTCAGGGACTCTGCCGGGATAGGGACAGGAAGGTCCCCAGGGACCCCCATCTCCCCTCCTGTGTGATCCAGGGCCTGAAAGTCCTAAGCCAACAGAATCGGATGAACAGAAACCAATGAAGGGGTAGGAGATGGCCCCATGGCAGATTGGCAGGGGAAGCGAGAATCCCCAACTCAATCTAAGCCTTGAGAAAGGACTTCATCATCCTGTCCATATCTGAAGGGAGCAAACTCATGGAGGACCCAGAGGAGGCAGAGGACCTAGCCAGGGATGGCTGTCCAGATCGAAAGGACTTCCCCTCTAAATAACAACTCCTATGCTTGGAGGTAGAGGGGGACTGCCCCAAGCCAGAACTCGAGGGAGAATCCTCTATAATAATAGTGGGATGCGACACCAATCTTGGATCTGACCTCCTTGGAATCGACAGCAAGAAAGGATCTAAATGCTTGGATCCCACATGACTTGGACCCGAGGAAGCTGGATCCATGGCTGGCTCGGATCTGGACGGATCCAAAGGCCTCTATCCAGAAACCTTGGATATGGGAATAGACTCATGCAACCTCGGATCCTAGGGCCTCAGGGCGGAAGTCCCAGCTCCTTGTGGAGAGTCACAAAATTTAGGAAGCAAAGGATATTGGATCGGAGTAGATCAAGGCTGGAGCCGGATATGAGGAACTGGGATCCAACAGCCTTTTTTGAGGAGGAAAACCAAAGGAGTGAGGGGGGCCTTCCTTTTATGCTCGGAGGGTCCAGGCTTGACAGGAGACTGGACCAAGGGACCCCCTTGAGCCAACCCTTTTAAAAGAAGCTTATTTTGGCATGCAACCAAAACCCTGGGGTTGAATGCGGTGCAAATGTCGCATTCAGCTTCCAGGTGGTCGGCTCCCAAACCATAAAAGCACTGCTCGTGCGAATCGAATATGGGCATCTTCCAATTGCATGAGGAGGACCTTTTGAAGCCCACTGGCTTGTCAGCCATGGTGGAAAAACCTTGTAATCTACGGGACAGGCTGGACTTGAAACCGGAAAAACAAGCAAAGGTCAGAGCCAGTAAGTACAGCCGATCATACTGCAACAGTGTACTTAAACACTAACAACTACACCAAAAATACAAAATTAACAGCCACTACACAAAGGGTGCCAAGATACGCAGGCTAACAGCCCGAGAAACAAAACGGAAGGGGAGTGTCTAAATTATCACTACTATACTGTAAGCAATAAACTAACATAAAATTACTAGCTACAGAGAAAAATTCTGAAAAAGTTTGAAAATAAAGCTACTTATCCCCACTGGAGACTCAAGCCAGAGAATCTGCATCTGAAGCTGAGCACAGCAAACAGGATCTGAGGGGTTAGAGGACAGCACAGGATCATGGGAGTGGGAGGAATGTGAGCCTAGAAGCTGTCTGTAACGCTGCCAGCTTGGATCTGATGTCAGATCCTATGACCCCAGGAGTGAGGAATAGTGAGACAGATAACATTACATCCCTTGTCTATGTATTTTTACAGGAAGATGCTAAATGCTAACAGCTGCCATCAATGATTGTCTTTGGCCTGGGAACTACAATTCAGAAGACAAGAAATGATGTCATTCTGCAAGCTAGCCCAGCAGTAATATTTGAGATATTAATTTGAGAAATCTGAGAGAGACAGAGCATTCTGTGTTCTGTTTGACTTAACAACTAGAGAAAAACCATTCACCACATATTTGCCTTGCTCTGTAAGTAAGCTTTGAGGGAATAGTAACTCTTAGATATAGTGAAGAATATAGCAAAGCTTAGTTTAGATATTTTTCTTCATTTATTTGAGACTGTCTTGCAATGTTGTTTTAAATATTTCCTGTGATTTTGAACTATGTCACTGTAAATATATATTTAGTGTTGTTTTGTTCTTTTATTTATTATTATTAAACATAAACATTTCATTGTGGCTGATCTGTCTAGAAATATTTAAGTTCTGAGAGTACTTGCATATTTATTTGGCGACACTCTGGGCCACTCCTAATAGCCTTGCTCATGGTCAAACTACCATTTGCATTAATAGTAACATTACACAGCAGGTGGTGCTGCGGTAGCGTTGTCGCCTCACAGTAAGACGTTGTCCTGTACGATTCTCAGCTAAAGCGTCTACTGTGTGGAGACGTGCGTGAATGGGCGTACCTTCATTGAAGGTTGTACGTCAGGGCTGGCAACTCGGTACGTAAAAATCTGCCGCCAATCATTAGCGGGCTGGAGTTACGCTGTGGCGACCCCTAACCGGGAAAAGCCGAAAGATACAACTACAACACACAGTAAGATTGGACACTCTTTAAGGGCCTTAAAGTAGCTAAGGAGCTGGCTGGTGGCAGTGATAACTACCTTATAGTTTGGATAAAAAAGGGCATAGCTAGTAAACCTGCGCCAGCCTTTCCCAGGTGTGTGTGTGTGTGTGTGTGTGTGTGTGTGTGTGTGTGTGTGTGTGTGTGTGTGTAGGTCAATCCCTAAAGACTGTGTGTCAGCTACTTGGGCAGGGACATGAAGCACTGGTTGGACAGACAGGGTGCTGGAGGTCTTGGCTGGGCCACTCAGCTGAGATCTCAACTTTACAGCTGTGACAGTGGGAAGTCTTATTGGGGATCTGCAGAAAGAGGGAGAAACCAGCCCTGGGACTGACTGTGGTAATACATTTCTGCTCATTGCCCACCAGTCACTTTAAAGAGACACCAGTCACTATCCACTTAACATACTAAGGTTATATACTCACCACAACTATGCACATCTGTTGTCCATTTTCATTCTTCCTCATTTATTGAGTCTTGGACCTGACCTTGGATGACTCAGCTGCATTTACTAGACAGAAAACATTCTCTAGAGTCTGCTTGCTCCTTGACCTGTTTAAAACTTTCATTTAGTGGCTACAACTAGGAACTGTAGCGTGCATTACTGTAACTGCATTTTTATTCAATTACTAAATTGTAAACTGCTTTTTCATAATGAGACTTGTATTTTCTCTTTGTGTTCCTTCTATGCTTTTAAATTGAAGTTTCTGTGTTGTGCTCAGGTGGCATAATCTTGATAGAGGCTTGGTAGTTTTGTTTGAGTTTCATGTGTTCCTGCAGCCATTTTCTGCTGATAGTCTGTCTTCATTATTATTGAGGGTAACAAGGCCTCCTGACTATCTGTAGTATGAGTGATTGGGTAATAGCAGGGGCTGAGTAGTAATTTGATCTTCTAACTCTTCCACCCTGTGTCTTGAAAAGGTTGTGCTTATATTTATCAGGCTGTGGGTTGTATTTCATTACTGAAACTAAGCGGAAATTCCTTAAGATTCCAAGAGCAGGATAAGTCATTTCTTACACTTATTTCACTGAACTACACTTCTAAAACTCTTATAATTGTGCTATATAGTTGATCTACTACATTTTGCACTGTTATAAAGCTTTATTTATTGTTTCACTGCATTTATGTACTGTTTTATACTGTTTTAACTGTATTTTCCATTGCTAGATACGGTTTCATTACTCTTAACTGCATGTTTACTGAATTATTGTAAACTGCTTTTTCATACTGAGAGTTGTATTTTCTGTTTGTCAGTGCCCTATCCGAGCTTTTCTGTGCATTTTTGATTTTTTGAGGTTTCTGTGTTCTACAGCTAGGAACTGTAAGAGTGTGCATTACTATAACTGTCTGTTTACAGTTAAAAGCATTCTCTAGAGTCTGCTTGCTCCTTGATCTGTTTAAAACTTTCATTTAGTGGCTACAGCTAGGAACTGTAATTTTTCCCACCCACCCTCCTAGTGTTGTTCTTATACTTGGTGGCTTTGCAGTTGCCAGCCCATACTGTGTATTTGATCTGTGACACTCCTCCCAGTCTAGTGTCATTAGTTTCATTCAATCTAATAGTGAACATTTGTGAAGGCCAACCCACTCAAATTCTTATGTTGAATTAACTTCTGTTCCAGCTTTCTCCATTTCCACTTTACTAAAAAAAAATTTTTTTACTGAAATAAAAAATTCTAAGCTTGCTTCCCCCCTTTCCTGTGGCAGGTCTTGTTCAGATACGGATTTTGTGTCCAGGACTGTTTGTGAGCTCCTGACCCCCCCCCCCCCACACTTAACTAGGGTTAAACTATTCCTGGTGCCATAGAGTCTGCTCTTCAAATTTTCCCTTGCAACTAGCCAGCTTTTTAGTTTTAGCACTCAAATCTGTTTCTTTGAGCTCAGCACTTGTTCAGAACTCGGTTTAAGCACTAAATAAGCTACAAATTACTACAGCCCTCAACTTTCCTCATTTGTCTAGAGGAAAACAGTTCTTAGTAATTAATAAATAAGCACCAACCTAGGCATGTCTAAAGGTCAGTTCCCAGTGTTTTCTCCTGTCTACCTGATGAATCTGGGCATCTTGGGACAATGCAGCAACTGCCTCATGTACTCAGACAACCCTCTCCTCCTACAACCCAACACTACGACCTGTGAGAGATGCACTTATATAGCCAAACTGGAAGCAAAGCTCTCTTCACTGAAGAATGGACTAGACAGTCAAGAGGAGAAGGTAAACACTTGCACCATGCCACACATTACATAATCCCACAAAACCTACACCACCAAAACACACACACACAAGCTCAAAACACACACCTACATTTGCAGAGGCTCTCAGTACAAATCTGCCCAAACAACAGAGACCTCCAAAGCAGAAATGCAAGCAACCTCCACCCCCAACACAACCCAAATGAGACATAGCCCACATACTCAGTGTGCCACTCAACTACAGCCTATACGGTATAACGTACCTAACACTTTAGTTATAGTTGACTCTATAGTCAGGCACTCTGATGTTCCACTCACCAGGCTAAACAAGGAGAAAGTTACTGTCAGCTGACTGTCAGGTGCCAGGATCTGCCACATAATGCACGCACTCAGGTCATTCCACAACAAGTACAAATATGACTCTGTCACTGTCCATGTTGGAGTGAATGACCTGAGACGCATCTCCCTGGACTACATGAAAAGAGACATGGAGGAGCTCTCCGATCTTGTAGCCTAGGCAGGTGTGACCCTAGCCCTGAGTAGCATCCTGCCATCACCCAGAATTATACCACAGTACAAGGACAAAATGATTAACTTAAACAATTGGCTAAGCTTCTGGTGTCATTCTAAGAGAATCCAGTATCTGTCTGCCTGGGATGACATGATCGACAGGCCACACTGCTTTGCCAAAGATGGCCTGCACCTGTCGCCCTTGGGATTCCGGACACTGGCAAAGGCTCTTGCCACCCCTATAGTGCCTTTTTTAGGCAAGGTTCAAATGACAAATTCACCACCATAACAGGTACAAGCAAGCAAAATCTGTGGGTAATGCTACACAATGCTAGAAGTCTAAACCTCAAAATGCACTCACTCGAGGCACTCAAAATGGAGATCATCGGCATCTGTGCAGTGACAGAGACCTGGTTCAAAGCTCCAGAGAGCACCCCTGCATTACCAGGCTATAATTCATATCACAACTTTCGGCCACCAAACCCGGACAGAAATACTAAAAGTGGAGGCGTGTCCATATTCATTAAGGATATCCACAACCCCAAGCTAGTTGCTCAGCATAATGCATCCAAGATTATCCAAGTTCAACTAACTCTGGGCAAAATCGCAATCCAGATTGTAGCTTGCTACAGATCCCCCACCATGCCCCTGGATTCCCACTCCTCTTTTCATGATGCACTGGAAAATATTAAGGTAAAACCCTACACCTTAATAATGGGAGATTTCAACTACCCCACCATTAACTGGGAAAAACTACTCGTGTACCAACTCTTTTGCTCAACGCTTTCGGAAATCATCAATTCCAACGCCTTGGATCAACTTATCCACACCCCTACCAGGGGCAGCAATATCCTAGACCTGGTCATCACCAACATAGGAAAACAACCATAGAAAATTTCTCCAAAGCCAACTTCACGCTTAAAACAGAAGTGGCAAACTTCACGACACCCTTGCAGATGGACAATAGAGGTACGACTGCTGAATTCTACACAAATGCACTTTATAAGCACATGGATCATGCTATCCCTAACAGAACCAAGATGCTATCCTTCAAAAAAAGGAAGCCAATCTGGTGGTGGTCTGCCATAAACAAACTACAACAGAAGAAAGAAACTGCTGCATAAAAGAGTAAAATCCCACAATTGGAGGAACTCCCTGGTCAGCCTCAGTACGAAGCTGAGATCCCTCATAAAATCCTCCAAAGCTAGTTACAAAAACAAAATCGGCACTGATTCTAAAGATGACCACAAAGCATTCTATAGCTATGTCAAGAATCTCAATGGCAACACTCAGATCTGCTCCGAGTTACAGCACAATGACACTAAATATACAGATCCAACTGGTATTGCCAACATCCTGGCAGATAGGTTCAATGCTAACTTTACCCTCCTCTCACCCCCTAAAGGGCCCATCTTTATATCGAAAGAATGCAAAGTTCTTGTAATCACAGCTGCACAGGTAAAAACCTCACTCTCCAAAGCCAGGAACATAACATCCATGGGACCTGAACAACATCCCAGGCTGCCTTCTACACGAACTACAGAATGAACTGGCACCCCACCCAAGTACCATGTTCAATCATAGCTTCACCTCATACTTTGTGCCAATTGAATGAAGCACCGCAATGGTTATCCCACTCCACAAACGGGAGGGGGGGCCACAAAAGACCCTGAGAACTACCGCCCCATTAGCCTGACGAGCCTTGTCTGCAAAGCCATGGAACGTATCATCATGGAACTCAAACACAGACAGTGGAGATCTCCAAACTCTGGACCCCACACAGTTCGGGTTTGTAAAAGGCAGATCATGTCCCCTAAACCTGATAGACTTCTTTGAAGCAGTCACCAAAGCCATAGATGAGGGTAAGGTGGTTCACACAGCCTATCTAGAATCTCACCAAGGCGTTCAACACCATCCCCCACTCTGGAATTATAGATAAACTCACTAAAGGTATAAATCCCTATGTCACAAGATGGGTTGCCAACTGGCTTACTGACAGAACCCACACTGTGAAAGTAGCAGACTCCAAATCAGACTTCAGACCAGTGACAAGTGGAGTACCACAGGGTTCAGTCCTGGGTCCTCTCCTGTTTGGTATCTACTTCTCTGAAATACACGCTAACACAGAAGGTCTAACTAAATTCGCAGATGACTGCAAACTAGGGGCCATAATCAAAACTCCTAACGATGTGGACATCCTACAAAAAAGCCTCACTGAGACAGATGCCTGGTGTCAAAGCCATAGTCTCAAGCTCAATGCCAAAAAGTGCATAGTCATCCCCTTTGGTAAAAACTCTGTACCCATGAACTACCACATAGGTGGTAGTCTAACACTGAACGTGTGATGAGACTTTGGGAATCAGATGGACAGTAGTCTCTCCTCTGATAATCACATCGCCACAGTGGTCAGGAAATCCTTCTACGTGGCACACCTCATCACAAAAGGTTTCTCATCCAGAAAAAAAAAGAGGTAATTGTTCCCCTCTACTCATCAGGCCCATTATAGAGTACAACACCCCTTTTGGTATGTACCTCACAAGACATCTACAACAACTGGAAAGGCTGCAAAAATACCTCACAAAGAGGATTACTGGCCTCAAACAGATGCCTTACGCAGACTGACAAACTCCAGCTTTACTCCATTGCATATCGCCTACTCACAGGCGATCTCTGCCCAACATACAAAGCTATGTCAAACCCAGAGCTGTTGGACATGCTCCACTTAAAGAAATCCCAATCCCTCAGAGCTACACGCTCTAGGGACCTAAACCTTGTCAGCACAATAAATAGAACATGCTGGAGGGATAGGTTTCTGCCCCAGAGACTTACCATACTCTGGAACAGACTACTATCTATGTCAAACAGAGCTCCTCATTAGCACTCTTCAAGAAACATCTTGATGATTGGATGGGTAATAGGAAATTCTCCCCGGTATCACATCTGTGGTTCTGCTTGACAGGGGCACAGGAAAATAATTTTCTTGGGTGGCAAAAGCCAGGGTACCTTTTTGACTAGGCTTGTATAGGCCCTAGGGCCAATAGCCTAGTACCTACCTATGAACACTCTGAGCTAACTCTCGAGTTCTACCCTTTACCCATAACTCCCTAGTTAAATTGCAATACCTCAGATCGAGATTGCTGCCTTATAAGCCATAGGAAAAAATTAGAAGTTATGTACCTACCATAACGTTCCATGTTAGTTGTCTTCTCTCGCCTTCTTTCTTGCTGGATGGGTTCGGACTTGCTAAGCTCGAGAGCTAATTTTACCAGCTCGAGGCAACCCTATATCCCATGATGCAAGGCAGAGATTACTCGGATCTCGTTTGGTAGCTAAAGAAATAGTAGTATTTTCTTCCAACTTAGGAGGAAGAAATAAAATACTAAATAACATCATAAACCTGTAGAAAGGATCCACATAACCTAGCGAAACTAGGAGTTGGACAGGTAGAAAAAGGTAAAACCTCTTAATAGAGGATGAATAATCTTCTCGGTCTGACCAGGCTAGGGGGAAGGAGGGCAGGACGCAAGAAAGACGGCGATAGAAGACAACTAACATGGAACGTTATGGTAGGTACATAACTTCTAAATGTTAAGTTGTCAATCTCGCTTCATTCTTGCTGGATGGGACCGCGTCCCTAGCACCTCTTTCCTGGGTGGCTCATTGGAACAGACTCTTGAGAACGGTGGAACCAAAATTTGCTCTGTCTCTGGAGACAGAATCTAATTTGAAATGTGAGACAAAGGTATGAGGAGAGGCCCATGTGGCTGCTGCACAAATAGTGTCTATTGGAAGTCTAGCTTGAAAAGCTGTAGATGTAGCTAGAGCTCTGGTAGAATGGGCTTTTGGGATAGAAACCAATTCTTTGCCCCTGAGCTGATAAATCTAAGTGATCAAGGAAGACAGCCACCTAGATAAAGTTACCTTAGAAACTGGAAGGCCTTTCCTGTTCTCTGCATAAGATAGAAAAAGTTGATCAGACTTCCTAAACATTTTTGTCTTATCTAGATAATATCTCAGCTGACTGTGAACATCGAGATAATGTAACTTTTGTTCAGCTCTATCAGAACAATTCGGGAAAAATACTGGAAGATCAATGGACTGATTCAGGTTAGTCTGAGATGCCACCTTTGGTAAGAAAGACGGATTAGTTCTTAGGGATACCCTATCTTTGTGAAATATTAGATAGGGAGGATGAACACAGAGAGCATGATGCTCAGATACTCTCCTAGCAGATGTAATGGCAACTAGAAAAAGTGTCTTCCAAGAAAGCAATTTCAAGGAAAGTACAGTTTTGTACCTACCATAAATGTAGATGTCCGAACAGGATAGCATCTGCAGTCATAACAAATGGGTTGTCCTGTCGTCAGGCAGCCCTTTGGTCGGCCGGATTCCAAAGTCTGGGTCTGGCCTCGGCTGGTGTCGCACTTCACCCGACGTCATCTCTCCTGGTCTTCGGGTATAAAGGCATCAGCCGACGCCATTTTCCTCAGTGTTTCTTGCCCCAGATGCCAGTTGCCCTCTTGGAAAACTAAATTTTGGATAAATGCCAATGTTTCCAAAAAAAAATAGTAGGCAAATACAAAAAATAAGCATGTATGTACATATATACAAACAAATACACCATAAGAGATCCCCCCTAGCTAGCTATTAGGAGGGTAAATACCCTAGGAGTACCACAGAGGGGAAGGAGGGTGGGTAATCCTGACTGCAGATGCTATCCTGTTCGGACATCTACATTTATGGTAGGTACAAAACTGTACTATGTCCTTCAAGGATGCATCTGCAGTCATAACAAATGGGTAGAATACCATAGCCAAACTAGGGGAGGAGGAAGAAGAATTATGGTGTAGTTAGGATCCCTTGTAAAACAGCAGTGGCAAACCCTGCTCGGGATCTAGAATATAGAGGTAAGTTGTAATGCTTGGCAAATGTATGCACGGAGGTCCAAGTAGCCTCAATAATGTCCTTGGTAGCCACTCCTCGTAAGAAAGCTGTGGTAGTGGCTGTAGCCCTTGTAGAGTGAGGTCTTATGTTCTGTGGAATTTGCTTTCCATGGTAGGAGTAACAGAATCTTATGCAATTTCCTATCCATTTAGAGATTGTCTGTTTTGAAATTGCTTTTCCTTCCCTTCCTGTTGCATAGGCTACTAAAAGCTGGTCAGTTTTTCTGTTACCTTTGGTTCTGTCCAGGTAGTAGCGTAACTGTCTATGTACATCCAAGGTATGCAGCAGTCTTTCCCCCCTGTTCTGTGGATTGGGAAAGAAGGTAGGTAGGTGGATTGCCTGGTTTAGAGACACTCTGGATACCACCTTAGGCATAAATGTAGGATTAGTTCTCATGGACACTCTATCTTGATGGAAGATTAGGAAGGGTTGCACTGCCATTAAGGCCTGTAGTTCTGACACCCTTCTTGCTGAAGTAATTGCCAGTAGGAAAGCAGTTTTCCATGATAGGTGTTGAAGGTCTGCTGTTGCTGCTGGTTCGAATGGAGGTAGTGTCAATTTTTCTAGCACAAAGTTCAAGTCCCATGCTGGTAATGGTGGCTTCCTAGGAGGTTTTACATTCTTGATTCCTCTGAGGAACTGCCTGAGTAGAGGATGTGAGAAGACAGGGGGATCGAAGCTGTATTCTGCAGAAATAGCTGATGCATGTATCTTGATGGAGGAGTAGGACAGGCCTGTATGTAGAAGCTCTGCCAAGTACTCCAGGATGTTAGCAATGTCTATCCTTGACACATCTTTTCCTCTTTCATTACTCCAAATGACAAACCTTTTCCATTTTCCTGCATAGTTCCTTCTTGTTGAAGGTCTGCGGGCGTCAAGGATAATGTCTTTCACCCTTTGGGATAAGTCTGGGTTAGTTGCTGTTATGTGATGTTCCAGGCAGTCAGTTGCAGAGTTTTTAGGTTTGGATGCATGATGTTGTAGTTGTTCTGAGTTAACATCAAGGGCATCAGGGGTAGTGTCCATGTCCTCCCCCGAGACATGCTCCTTAGCAATGAATACCAGTGTTGTCTTGGCCAGTTTGGGGCTATCAGAATTATCCTTGGACGTTCCTCTTTGATTTTCAGTAGTACCTTGTGCATCAAAGGGAGAGGTGGAAATGCATATGCTGTCAGGCCTTTCCAACTGAAGGATAGAGAGTCCACCTTCCATGCTAGTGGGTGGTATGTCCTTGTGCAGAATTTCTTGAGCTGGTGATTGAGTGGGGATGCGAATAGGTCTATTTGTGGCATTCCCCATTTCTTTGTGATGACCTTGAAGATGTCCGGGTGTAGCATCCATTCGTGAGCATCCGAGATAGTTCTGCTTAACATGTCTGCTAGGATGTTTTCTTTTCCCGGTACAAATATTGCCTGTAACTGGATGTTGTAGCTCAGAGCCATATTCCAAAGGTCCAGAGTCATTCTGCATAGGGGGTATGAATGAGTGCCTCCCTGTTTGTTGATGTACCACATGACTGTGGTGTTGTCTGTCCTTATCAGTAAGTGGCCTTCTTTGAGGAATGGTCTGAAATTCTGGATTGCTAGTTTTACTGCCAGCATTTCTTTTTGATTTATGTGCAGGCGCAACTGGTCTGGAGTCCATAGCCCTTGTATGCATTTGTCCAGCATGTGTGCCCCCCAGCCTAGATCTGAGGCGTCCGTTGTGATGGTCTGGCTTGCTTGGAATTTGTGGAAAGGCAAGCCTGGGTTTGACTGGCATGCTTGAGCCCACCATAGGAACTCTTGCTTCAGGCATGGGATTAGTGGAATTTCGGTTTCTAAGCTGTGACTGTGTTGAGACCATAAGTTCTTTAAGTACCATTGTAGTTTTCTCATATGCAGTCTGGCATGGGGGACCAGGATTATGCATGATGCCATGAAGCCCAAGGCCTGTAGTACTTTTCTTGCTGTTAGTTTGTTCTGTTTTGTTAATGCCAAGAAGTAAAGAGGGAGTTGTTCTTGTTTTTCTGCAGTTAGGAATGCCATTTGTTTTACTGTGTCCAATTCCGCACCCAAGAATGTTCTTGTTTGGGATGGTGTCAGTCTTGACTTTTTTAAATTGACTGTGTATCCCAGGGCTTGTAGTAAGCAAATGACTCTCTAAGTCTTTTGTCAGTTTGCTTTTGTTGTCCGCTTGTATCAGGCAGTCGTCCAGGTATGGATAAATTTGGATTCCCTGTAGCCTGCAATGAGCGATTACTGATGCCAGGCATTTTGTGAATACTCTGGGTGCAGTAGATAAGCCAAAGGGCAATGCTGAGAATTGATAATGCTCTGATCCTGCAAGAAATCTGAGGTATCTTCTGCAATTTGGTCGTATGGGGACGTGCAGATATGCCTCCTTGAGATCTAGAGTTACCAGCCAAAACTCCTTGCCCAGCATGGGAAGAAGTTGCTGTAGGGTCAGCATTTTGAATTTTGGGACAATGATGAATGTGTTTAAGACGGACAGGTCGAGAATAGGTCTCCAACTTTTCTCTTTTCTTGGTACTAGGAAGAGTCTGGAGTAGAATCCTTTGCCTTGTTCTGTTAGTGGTACTCTTTCCACAGCTCTCATCTCTGTTAATTGAGCTATCTGTTTTAGAGCTTCTGTTTTTTGATTTGGAGGTAGGTTTGGCATTCCTCTTTTCACTGGTAAGGTGTGGAAGTGAAACCTGTAGCCTTGGTCTATGGTCTGCAAAATCCACTTGTCTTTTGTGATATAGTGCCAATTTTTTGAAAATAATGCTAACTTTCCGCCTAAAGGTGCTGTTATTTGTTCCCTGGTAGGCGGTGTCAGAGCCAAGTCACTGTGATTGTCCTGGTGCAGTGGCAGTAGTTGTGTCTGTGCCTCGCTGGTTATTGCCTTGCCACTGGCGTCCTCTGTAGGCACCTCCTCTGGATTGATTTCTGCCTCTGGCACGTCTATTCCTGCCTCTGAGATTTTGAGGAGTCTGGAAAGGACCAATTTTTGGAAGGCCAGTTCCTGCTAAACCTTGGGGCTGAACCTGTAAGAAATCCTTAACTGTTTGTACAGATTTTGCCTTCTCTTCCATTTTCTTCATTACTTGCTGAGCAGGAGTACCAAATAGACTGGCCTTATCCATAGGAGCATCTAACAGCTTTGCTTTAACATGATCCGGCAAGACCTGTTCTTTCAACCATGCATGCCTTCTTATAACAGTGCCAGTCATGGCTGATCTAAATGAAGCCTCCAGTGCATCATAGCCACATTTTAAAGAATGGTTACTAACCTGCTGAATGTTATTCACCATTTCTAAAACATATTTCTTATCTAAGGAGTCATCAGAGGACAATTTCTTAGTTAACTGATCAAGCATAAACTCTTGGTATTGGATCATATGAAACTGACAGTTCAAAGCTCTAGCTGAGAGAGTAGCAGAGGTGTAAACTTTTTTCCCCCCATCTCTCTAAGGACCTGGATTCCCTTTCAGAAGGGAGAGGGTTTTTTGCTGAGGTTGCAGCTACTGCCTTAGGCCCCTGGGAGATAGTCTCAGGATCTGCGAGTGGGGCCTTGTATAGGTGGTGATGAGTGTCTGGTACCCTGTAAAACCTATCTGGTTTGGCAGGGGCTGGAGGTAAAGTATCAGGAGCAGTGCAAACATCATTAAATGCATCATCCACAACAGGCAGAACTGGAGGTATAGCTAAGGGCCTATGTTGTGGTAAGTGTAGAAAGGTCCTAAGCCTTTTTCTTGAATCTGAGAAATCTTGTCCCTGCCATTGGAATTGTTCTCTCATGGCATGTAAGGTTTCCCCAAAGGAAAATTCCTCTGGTGGAGAGGCAGATGGAATAGATTCGTCAGCATCGGAATCTTCATAAGTGGAAAAAGGAGCCTCTGGGTGGTCTGTATTGTCTGAGTCATCCAAAGAATCATCAGAGGACACTGGCTCTGGGGGCTCTGCTCTAGGTCTCTTTTCTGGAGGCTGAGAGGCCCTGTCTGGGTGAGATTGGGATCCCCTAATTAAGGAAATGAGATCCTCTGCCAAAGTAAGCATATGTGAACTGGAACTGGGCCTGTGTGAGGGGGGCTTAACAGGCACTGATTTAGTAGTTTTGGCTGCTTTAGCCCTGGCAAAGGCCTTAATAGACATGGCTGCAGGAGGCCTAGCATCACCACGTGCTGGGGTAGAGACATCCAAAGGGATGGTGTCTGATAATTCAATAGGAACCACATTAGTAGGCAAAACTTCAGAGGCCGATTCAACTAGGGTAGCAGAAGCCTCGGTAGTAGTCATGGATTCGGCTGAAGATTGACCCGTTTGCTCGGTTTCGGCCGAAACCGAGACACTCGGTTTGCTTAACCGTGGTTTCGCCGAAACCGCGGACCGCGAGTGTCGGTCTTTTCTTTGCGTTTTTAACAATCTGAGTAGTCGGAGGATCCGGCGGCATAATGTACGCAAAATCTGAGCTGAAAACTGTTCAGCAAACTCCGACCGGCGCCTAAGCGTTTCGGTTGAAGGAAGCACAGGCTAAACAGGCTGCTACGTCGTGGTCTGGGCCTAAACAAGGTAGGCAGTACGAGTGGAAATCCTTATGAGGTATTTGTTTCCCACAAGTTAAACAATTATTTACTTTTTCTGACATCGGCTGAGGCAAGAAAGAGTCCCCAACGGGGTACTTAGCTTTTTAGAAGTCTTCGAAGTAGTATTCGGTAGTAGTAATCTCTGGATCTGACCGACCGGCACTTGCGAACAGCTTCTGCTTCGGCACGGCAAGAAAGACGGAGGAAAATGGCGTCGGCTGATGCCTTTATACCCGAAGACCAGGAGAGATGACGTCGGGTGAAGTGCGACACCAGCTGAGGCCAGACCCAGACTTTGGAATTCGGCCGACCGAAGGGCTGCCTGACGACAGGACAACCCATTTGTTATGACTGCAGATGCATCCTTGAAGGACATCAGGCAGCTGCAGGTTCGAACGGGGGAAGAATCAAGGATGTTAAAACTAAATTTAGATCCCACTGTGGTGGGGGGGTCTCTAATTGGAGGTTTCAATAAAAAGATACCTCGAAGGAATGCCTTGCAAAGTTTATGTGACATAATGTTGTGGTCCAAAAAGCCTATGTGAAAATTTGAAATGGCTGCCAGTTGAACTTTCACTGTGGAAGAAGAGGATCCTGAAATAAAAATGTGGGCTAGGAAGTCCAATACCGAATGAATTGGAGCAGTATAGGGGTCTATGTTCCTAGCTTTTGCCCAGAAAGAAGCGTCGCCATTTACTAGTGTAGATCTTTCTGGTAGAAGATTTTAGGGAAGCTACTATGATATCCCGTACAGGATTAGAAATCATAGGAAGCCTGGCTAAGGATGGAAGTGGAGCAACCAAGCAGTGAGGTTGAGAGAGGGTATGGATTGGTGCAGTTGACCCGACTGGTGGGTCAGAAGATCTGGAACCGGGTCCAGATGCCATGGCTGTACCAAGAGGTAATGATGTAGGAACGGAAACCATATCTGTCGAGGCCAATAAGGGGCAATGAGAATCAACTTGGCTCTCAAGGCTGTTGCCTTCTGAATTAGCTGAGGTATCAGCGGAAAAGGAGGAAAGGCGTAAAGTCGTCCCCGGGGCCAATCTTGGGTTAGAGCGTCTCTGGGGGGATGGCCTGGAAGGGGGAAGAGAGAGAAGAAGTCTGGGCATTTGCTGTTTTGATGTGTAGCAAAAAGGTCACAAGGAAGTCCCCACTTCTGAAAAATCTCTTCCGTCACTGACTGTGAGAGACCACTCATGAGGCATGAGAATAGCTCTGCTCAATCTGTCCGCTATGACGTTGGATTTCCCGGGGATGTGCATTGCTATCAGAAACCGATGAGAGGAGATCGCCCATTGCCAAAGTCTGAGAGCCTCTCGACATAGTGGATAGGACTTGGTTCCGCCCTGTTTGTTTATGTACCACACTACGGACATATTGTCCGTTTGAACTGCAATTGTTCCCTGAGGAAGAGAGTCGTTGAGGGCTTGCAACGTTAAAAGCACTGCTCTCATCTCCAGAACATTTATGTGCAGATGGTACTCGAAAGGTTGCCAAGTGCCATGGACCATTCTGCCCTGATAATGCCCCCCCCCCCCGATCAGGGAGGCGTCCGATGCAACCATGGCAACTGGGGCAAGAGGAACAAATGGTCTGCCTTGATGGATTTGAGGGGACGATATCCACCAAGTCAGATGCCTTTTGCAAGTTGGAGTTACTATGATTTGGTGACGCATGGGAAGTTGTTGAAAGGACCATTGGATGAATAGCATCCATTGTAGAAGCCGCATGTAAAAGCGGGCGAGAGGAAGAAGTGTTATGGCGGCCGCCATAAGACCCAGTACTTTCAGAGCAAATCTGGCCTGAATTTTGTTGTTGAATAAAATCACTTGGACGTGTCTTTGAATGTCCAAGATCCTTTGGTCTGTCAACCTTGCAGAAAGTTGTACGGTGTCCAATTTTGCGCCTATAAAAGTAATATATTGACAAGGCAGATTTTTCGAAATTTATAGAAATTCCTAGCCCTCTGCAAGTATGAATGGTGTAATTTCTGGCTTGGAGAAGCTGATGCCTGGTGGTGGCAGTGAGGAGCCAGTCGTCTAGATATGGAAACACCTGGAATCCTTGACGTCTCAGGTGAGCCATAACCACTGCCATGCATTTGGTGAACACTCTGGGGGCTGTAGTGAGTCCAAAGGGCAGGGCTCTGAATTGGAAGTGACTGGTCCCCAGCCGGAAGCGGAGAAATCTTCTGGAGCGTCTGTGAATTTTTATGTGGTAGTACGCATCCTGAAGATCTATTGAGCACATGCAATTGTCCTTGCCCAGAAAGGGCAGAATGGACTGGAGCGTGACCATCCGGAATCTTGATTTCTTTACAAACTTGTTGAGTTTGCTCAGATCTAATATTGGTCTCCAGTCCCCTGTCTTTTTTGGAACTAAAAAGAACCTTGAGTAGATTCCGGATCCTATTTGGTCTGCCGGGACTGGCTGGATGGCTCTTTACTAGCAGTTTTGATATTTCTAGTACTGCTAGTTCCCTTAGACCGGGTGGAACGTCTGGAAGGGTTCCCTTTTGTTGAATTGGGGTTTGAATAAAGGGAATTTTGTAACCCTCGGCTATAATTGACTGTACCCATTTGTCTTGAGAAAGGGAAAGCCAGGCTATTGGGTACAGCGATAATTTTCCCCGACTACCTCCGGCGGACAATCGGGCAACATCTCAGGGATGCTGGAAGGGTTTGTCAGAAAGAGGCTCTCTGCTACCCTGATTCTGCGGACCCCTCTGCCCCTAGGGCGTCTGTGTTGTTACCCCTCTGCCTCTGGGGTAAACTGACTTAAATGAAGTCAGGCGTGACTCCTTGAGATTTGCGGAACCATATTTTTCCTCCCTTCTGTCCTTTGGGGTAAGGTCTAGAAGGGGCGGAGAAACGGACTCCTACGGCAGAAAGAGTCTTGCCATCTTGTTTGCATCTAGTCAAAGTGTCTTTCACTTGAGGACCGAACAAGGTCGAGCCATCAAAAGGGGAGTTTGTGAAAGACGCCTTGAAGGGATCTGCAAAATTACAAAGCCGCATCCAGGACTGACACCTTAAAGCCACTCCTGTGCCTGCGGCTCTACTCGCTCCATCGGCTGCATAAGAAATGAGCCGCATGGAGGAGTTAGCAATGGAGTTAAGGATTCCTAGCTATGAGGTAATCTTATCTTGAGACCCAGCAGCTGACAGATCCTGTAAAACTTCTCCCAACTCTTTTAAGAACATCTCTTTGAAGGCGGGTGAAGTGGCATAGGTAGTTCAGCGATCTCATGGCAAAAGTCGCTGAAGAAAAAATCCGCTTACCGTACCTGTCCATAGTCCTAGAATCCTTATTAGGAGGATGAACAGGTACTGAAGGATCAGCTAATTCCTTCTTGGTGGCAGCAGCCACCACCATGGCATCAACTGGGACACCTTTTGTTAAGTATTGCCTATCTTGTGGGGCTGTAATAAATTTTGAAGGTCTCCTGGGGGTAGGTTCCACGAATCGAGCCATCCACGCCTTCGAGCCACTACTTCCATGAGAGGGTCGAAGGCGGAGACACCCAGGAGGTGGAGAGTCGAGATCCGAACGCCTCCAGGTATACTGACTCGTCCTCGGAGGGATTAAGGGAGGGCCAGTTCCCCCTCTGTTTAAGGATTTCAAGGATGTCTGAAAATGAGAAATCCTCAGAGGAGGACCTTGGGGACCCCTCCGACTCATCCAAGTCAGTATCTGATGTAGTAGACTCAGGGGAGTCTAAATGTTTCCTCTTACATGTCCTCTTCCGGGGGGGGTTCTCCGGACGGATCAGGAGAAGCCTCGGAAGAGGAAGATATTCCCAATGGGGAAACCTGAGGCGTTGGATCTCTGGGTCCGGGAGCAAGAGAGTGAGAAGATACGTCAGCAGGCACTGTAGTGGGAGGAGCCGATGGAACTGTCCGTTGACTAAGCCCAGGGGCTAGTACACTCCTCATCACCTCGAAGGCTCCCCATCAGAGACCAGAAGGCTACGCTCGAAGAGATAGGGAACCCCAGGCCTCACCGAGAGGAAGGCTCTGAGGCAGATGTCGGGCCGAGCTCACCAGCCGAAGCTCCGAGAGGGAGAACGGGTCGGACAAGGGTCCGATGCCACTCGCCCCTCGGAGCGAGAGAGCAGACGCCCGGATCCCTCCAATGAAGGTCTCAAGGAGGAAATCGAGCGAGGGCACGGAGCCGAAGGGTTGTATCGGCTCCGAAGCCACAACGGTACCGGTTCCGAGGAGCTCCGGCTCCGAGCTCTGTAAGAGAGTCGAAGGAGGAATGTTCAGTGGATGAGATATAGCTACCGTCTGTTGAGATGGGCTATGGAGAATTTGGGCCAATGCCTGAGACTTTAATAGTCTACTCACCACTCTCTCAAGGTCGTGATCAGATAGCCTGGATGACAGAGAAGATCGGCTCCGATGGCTCCGCTCCGAGAGCAAAGGTGATCTCGGAGCCGAATGAATTGATTCCACAGAAGGGGATCGAGATCTCTTTTTTGAGATCAATGGAGCCATCGGAGCCGAAGAGATGTTGGCTCCGACCGGAGCCGACACTGAGTGTCTAGACTTAACAGTATCGGCACCGGATGGAGCCGACACTGACACTGGTATGGAAGGATCGGCTCCGTCCGGAGCCGATCTCGAACCAGGAGAGGACGAACCTGAAGCCGACGGCTTGGAAGCCTGAGCCGAAGGCTTAGCAGGTTTTGAGGGCTTCCCCGGCGCCGACTTAGTCGGGGAGCTCTCGGGTTTTAATAAGCCCCTTAAAATGAGCTTATTTTTTCTTTCCTGCAGGACTCTTGGGCTGAAAGCATGACAGATAGCACAAGAGTCCTGCAGGTGAGAAGGTCCCAGGCAATAAATACAAGAAGTGTGACCGTCTGTCAGAGACATCTTCTGACAGCACGAGTCACACTTCTTGAAACCTGAGACCTTAGTGTCCTTCGACATAACTGTGTCGATGAAACACTTAAACACACTGAAACACAAACACACTCAGTCCAAAATTAAATTAAATTAATTAATTTTACACTAACAGGGACACAGACAGTCACACACAAAAAGTTTCCTGACAGGAAAAAATTTAGGGAGGGGAAGGCCTAAGGCCTAACAAGGGGGAAGGGAAAAATCCACTTAAAGGAGGGAACACTGACAGGAATAGGGTTAACGTGAATCGACAACCAACAAAAAATAATACCTAGGTGAAAAAAAATTAGAAACGGGGGTAGACAAGAGTCTATATAAGTTCACTTACCTGGAGCTGGTAAAAAGGCACCTCGTTAGCGAAGCGGCAAACAAGATCTGAGTAATCTCCGCCTTGCATCATGGGATATAGGGTCGCCTCGAGCTGGTAAAATTAGCTCTCGAGCTTAGCAAGTGCCGAGTCGGAGCCGAGGATCGGCTCCGAACCCATCCAGCAAGAATGAAGGCGAGATTGACAACTTAACATCTAGCCATTGGTTAAGACAAATGCAAGGCTAGTACTAGAAAACTGGGACCGAAACCTGCAGCAGAAATTCCACAACCATAAAGTCACTTCAGGAGCTAAATGGAAGGGGGATGGATGGTGGGGAGTTCAGAAAGAATGCAAATGGACAGCAATATATGTAAGTATAATGTTTATGTTAATATAGTTGGATAACTTTTATATGAATGTAAATTTGCCTATGTCACAATTGATAATTCAGTAAAGATGTTTGGAAAAAGACACAGAAGCATAGTTATTGTGAGTACATAACTTTAATATCTGATGTTGTCCTTTTCATTTGTTGCTCAGCTATAGGAACAGAGTCCCCAACTACGTGAACTTTGGGTTGCTCTTATGGAAGTATATTTCGGAGTACTGCAGAACCAAAGGCAAGCCTGTTTCAGGAAGTCAAATCCAATTTGTAATCAGCTATAAAGGTATGAGCATTAGACCAGGTAGCTGCTGCACAAATGTCATCAATAGACGTTCTAGACCAGAAACAGGATGATGTAGTCATGGATCTGGTGGAGTGTGACTTAGGGGGTCTGGGTAGGGACAGACCTCGCTGACAGTAAACAAAATAAATGCAAACAGTTACCCATTTGGCTAAGATAATTTTAGAAACTGGTGAACCTAATTTGTCTGGGGAGAAAAACAATTGCTCTAACTTTCTGAAGTCTTTCATTCTATTGAGGTAAAAATGGAGTTGTCCAAGTACAGCCAAAAGATAAAACATGTATTCACCTTTGCTAGCAAAGCTGGGAAAGAAAACAGGCTAATTAATGGCTTGGTTAATTTTCATCTCTGTGGCTACCCTAGGCAAGAAAGATGGATTGGTTCATAAGGTAACCCTGTCTTTGTAGAAGATGAGATATGGAGATTAGGAAGACAGCCTGGAGTTCAGAAACTTGTCTCAGACATAATGGCCACTAGAAAAACAGTTTTCAACGATAACATTTTTAAATCAGATTTAGCTGATGGATCAAAGGGGCTCAGAGTTAAATCTTGCAGCACAACTGTCAAATCTCAGAGTGGGGTGGGATCCTTCACTGGGGGCCTAAGCAAAAAGGTACCTTTAAGAAAAGTCTTGCACAATTTTAGCAAAGCTAATGAAGCATTTTCGCCTGAATAAAATTTAGATATTGCTGCCAATTGCATTTTGATAGTAGAGAAACTAACTACTCCTTGAAAAATAGCTATTAAAAACTAAGACAGCAGAAGTAGAAGCAGTGAAGGGATCCAATTCTCTCTGGAAAGTCCAAACAGTAAACCTTTGCCATACACTTTTGTAGATCTTCCTGAAAGAGGCCTTGTGGGAAGATAGCATCTGTCAAACTGGGCAAGAAACCCTGGGCATCTATTAGTGGAACTGGAGAAACCATGTGGTCAGCTTCAGGCCTGGAGTGTCTGGGTGATCCATCCGCGTCAGATGAGAAAGAAGGTTTGGACTGGGGTCCAGTATCCAGAGTGGATACAGAAGGCGAGACCAAAGGAAAGGGAGCCACACTTGACAAGGCTAGAAGGGGGCAATGAGGATAACTGTGCTCTTCAACCAAAGTGCCTTTTGTAAGAATTTGGGAATTAGAAGAGGGTACAGGCATAAAGGAGACATGCGGGCCAGAAATGGAGTAGAGCATATCTTAGTGACTCCCCCCGAGGGGAGGGATCAGGGCAAAGAACTTGCTGCACTTACTCTAGGCAGCTGCAAAGAGATCACAGGTAGGTTGGCCCCACAGACATAAAATGCTCTCCAACACTGACTGAGAGACTACTTGTGAGGTATCAGAATGGACCTGCTGTGTTTATCCGCTAGTGCACTGGATTTCCCCAGTATGCACATAGCCATAAGAAAGTGGTTGGAGGAGATAGCTCACTGCCACACACTCATTACTTCTCAACAAAGGGGAAAAGGTTGCCCCACCCCCGCTTATTGATGTATCAAGCCACAAACATACTGTCGGTTTGAATAGCAGTTGTCCCAAGAGGAAGAGCATCTTGGAAGGCCAGCAATGTTACAAGGACCACTCTCAACTCAAGGACACGGATGTGCAAAATTAATCTCTTCTGGAGACCATGTGCTTTGGATAGTCTATCTCAGGAAATTCCCCCTCCCCCTCCCCCACTGGGAGATGAGTATGGCTATTGGGGGCAGTAGAAAAAAGAGGGGCCTTAAGAAACTTTGTCAGACTGAATCCACCAACATAGGTAGTCTTTGCATACACATGTGAATTCGCTTAGTAAGGACAAGGGAAGGCAAAGAACTGACCAGTGAACAGCTAGAGTCCACTGAAGAATGCACATATAAAAATGGCCATAACCAAGGCTATGGCTGCTGCCAGTGACCCTAATGCCTGAAGAATAAGCATGGCCGGGGTAGAAAGTGTGAGATAACCTGCTCCGCTTAACACCTGATAATCCATACTCCATGTGGTGGAAAGGAGGCTATCTGACTGACAGTGCTCAACTGAGCACCTATGAACTTCCATTGCTTTGAATGGCTTGCAGATGAGACTTGCATATTTTGACTGGGATGCCTAGGGATTGACCTAAATGGAGCAAGTAATCCATGGATTTCTCTAGGAGATGCCTGGTCGAGGCTGTGAGGAGCCAGTTGTCTAAGTATGGAAACTCTTGGAACCCCAGCAGTCTCAAGTGAGCTACTACCACTGCCATACACTTGGTAAACACCATGGGGGCTGTGGTCAGAGCAAAGGGCAGGGCTCTGAGCCAATACTGACTGGCCTCAGCCAAAAGAGCAGAAATCTTCGGGATTGTCTGTTCATCCTGATGTGATAATATGCATACTGAAGACTAATGGACCACATCTAATCCTCCTTGTGTATAAACAGTAAAATGGACCTATGACCATTTAGAACTTTGAGTTCTATACAAATTGATTCAGCTTACTGAGGTCCAGAATTGGTCTTGGGTCTCGTTTTCTTTGGCACTAAAAAGAATCTCAAGTCAATTTTGAATCCTTTCTGGTCTGGAGGGACCTCCTGGAAGACTATCTTGTCTAGCAGCTTTTTTGAATTTCTAGAGCTGCTGCTTCCCTCTGACTGGGTGGAATATCCCAGGAGCCTTTTCCTCGTTTTGCGAAATTTGTGAAAATGGTATGAAAACCTCTGGATATGACTTTTTAGCACCCAAGTAGCTTTTGCTATTCATGACCAGGTGTCTAGGTGCAGAGACAAGCACCCCCCCCCAACTACCTCCAGAGGTGGGCATTGGGCAACCTTTCAGGAGCACTGAAAAGGTTTACATGAAAAGGAGTCTTGGAAACCTTGGTTCTATGGGCATCTCCTGCCGTGGGAATGGCATCTTCCATTAGAACTCCCCTCCTCTACCTCTGGGGGAGATATCCCTCTGTGAATCTTGGAAAGGACCCTAGGACTTCCAGAACCACACTTTCTTTCCTTCTCATTGATTCCTGTCCTATTTCAGGCAAAGTCTTTCCATCCTGTTCACTCTGGGAAAATGTTTCCTTAACGGTGACACCAAAAGTACAGTTGTGTACACTTACCATAACTGTAGATGTTAGAGTGTATTCACTGTTGCAGTCATCACATTTGGGTAGATTCCCAAAGCTAAGGATGGAAGGAGAATTTTAGATAGCATTAGGACCAGCATTAGGACCAGTTATAAGGCCCTGCAAGACTGCAGTGGCAAAGCCAGCTCTGGATTTTGAGAAAATTGGCAAATGGTAATGCTTGGTAAAAGTATGTACAAAACTCCAGGTAGCAGCTTCTAGGATGTCCCTGGTAGGAACACCTTTGAGATAGGCTGTAGAGGTAGATGCAGTCCTGGTTGAACGGGGTTTAATCCCCTGTGGGATAGGTTTTCCATGGTGCTTATAGCAAAAATGAATGCAATGGCCTATCCATTTAGAAATGGTTTGCTTTGAAATAGCCTTCCCCCTCTGCTCCTGCAGCAAATGCCACCAGTAGTTGTTCAGACTTCCTTTGAGGTTTAGTCCTGTCCAAGTAAAATCTAAGTTGTCTGTGCACATCTAAGGAGTGCAGTATCCGTTCCCCTTTGTTCTGTGGATTAGAAAAGAAGGTTGGCAAATGAATGGACTGATTAAGAGCCACACTGGATACAACCTTGGGCATGAAGGAGGGATTGGTCATGAGGGACACCCTGTCCGCATGAAAAATGATGAAATGCTCCACTGCCATAAGGGCCTGTAATTCAGATACCCTTATTGCTGAAGTGATTGCTAAAAGGAAGGCTGTTTTCCAAGAAAGGAATTTTAACTATGCACTTGCAGCTGGCTCAAAAGGAGGAAGAGTGAGTTTTTCCAATACAAAGTTAAGGTTCCAGGCTGGAGTTGGGGCTCTCCTGGGTGGTCTTAAGTTTTTGGCCCCTCTGAGGAACTGCTTGGGCAGTGGATGAGAGAAGAGGGGTGATTCTGTGTTGTAATGAGCTGAAATGGCTGAGGCGTGAATTTTGATGGATGAAAAAGAAAGCCCTTGTGAAGCATCTCAGTTAAGTATCGAAGAATCTGAGGTAAATTGGGCACTGCTGTGACCATCCCTTGAGTGTGGCTCCAGGCACAGAATCTTTTTCATTTTTCAGCATAAGATTTTCTAGTACTAGGCCTCCTTGCCTCCAAAATGACATCCAAACACTTGTTTAATGAGGGATGGTAACAGAGAGATTAGGTAATTAGCCAGACTGCCAGGTTCAGGGTTTGAAGCTGAGGGTGCAGAATCTGGTTCTCCTGCTGTGACAGCAGGGTAGGGGTCTGAGGCAGGTGCCATGGAGCCAGCAGTGACACTGTGCAAGAGGGGGTGCCAGTGTTGGCGTAGCCAGTCTGGTAAAATCAGTATAATCCTTGGTTTGTCCTGTTTGATCTTTAGTAGTACTTTGGAGAGGCAGAGGAGGAAAGACATAAACTGATGGATTTTTCCAGCTGAAGGATAGAGCATCCACTTTCCAAGCTTGCTTGTGGGGAGTCCTTGTGCAGAATTTGTCCAATTGGTAGTTCTGGGGGGAGGCAAACAGGTCTATATCTGGGCTCCCCCATTCGTTTATCAACATGTTGAAAGTCTTTTGTTCCAGTTTCCACTCGTGTGGGTCCATGAGATTTCTGCTTAGTCTACCAGTGTAGTTAGTTTTCCCTGGCAGGAATTGAGCCTGTAGATGCACTTGGTAGCTCAAGGCTGTATTCCACAGAGCCATGGCTAGTCTGCAGAGGGGGGTAAGAATGGGTACCCCCTGCTTTTTTATGTACACATAACAGTGGTGTTGTCCGTCTTTACCATTAATTGTCCTGGAAGAATGTGGTCCTTGAAGGCTGTCAGAACATTCTGTACAGCTTACATTTCTTTTTGGTGGATATGCAGGTGCATTTGACTTGGGTTCCATTTGCCCTGAATGCACTTCCCTGCCAGGTGAACCCCCCCCCCCCCCATGCATAGTCTGATGCATCTGTTAGGGTTTGGGCAGCAGGGGGTAGAGTGAATGGTAGCCCCTTGTTTTGATGGCAGGCCTCTGCCCACCAAAGGAACTCTAACCGTAGGCAAGGTATGATAGGGATCATTGCTTCTAGATCCTGACAATGTTGACACCATAGGCTTTTTAGATACCATTGCAGTTTCCTCATATGCAGTCTTGCATATGGAATTAGTAAAATGCAGGAGGCCATGAACCCCAATGCTTGCAGTATTTGCCTTGCAGATAGCAGGGTTCTTGTGGCCATTAGTTTGAAGTAAGTTGTCAAATGAATTTGTTTCTCTGGCATGAGGAAAACCATCTGGGAAGTTGTGTTCAAGCTTACTCCCAGGAATATAATTTCCTGACAGGGTACCAGATGTGATTTATTTTCATTTATGGTGTACCCCAGACAAGTTAGCAACTTTTGTACAAATGCCAGATGATTCAAAAGTATGTCCTGGCTTTCTGCCTGGATTAGACAATCGTCCAGGTATGGGTATATTTGAATATTTCTTTGCCTGCAAAATGCAATGACTGGAGCTAGGCACTTTGTGAATACCCTGGGTGCAGTAGATAAGCCAAATGGTAGTGCAGAGAACTGACAGTGCATGTAGCCTGCTTTGAAGCGTAGGTATCTTCTGCAAGATTCCCTGATTGGAATGTGCAGGTAGGCTTCCTTTAAATCCAGTGTTGCCAACCAGGCATCTTTGCCTAGCATAGGAAGCAACTGGTGAAGAGTTAGCATCTTGAATTTTGTAATCACCAAAAAGATGATCAAGATGGAAAGGTCCAGGATAGGACGCCATGAGTTGTCTTTGCTGGGTACCAGGAAAAGTCTTGAGTAGAAACCTTGTCCCTTTTCCTCTTCTGGTACAGTTTGAATAGGCTTTATGCTTGAGAGAGAGTACTTGCTTTTGAGCCTCTGCCCACTGATTTGAGGGTAGATCTGGCCAACCGTTTGGGGTTGGTAATGTGTGGAAGTGAAATCTCTATCCTTGGGAAACTATATTCAAAACCCATTTGTCCTGGGTAATGAGTTCCCAGTTTTTTGCAAGCAGAGCAATCTTTTCCCCTAAAGGAGCAGTCAGTTGAGACGTGCTTGGAAGTTTTAAAGTTAAGTCAATGAGACAGTTTACTATAGGGAGGAGTCTTACTACTCCCTGATTTGGAAGTGGGAGCCCCCCACTGTTTAGTCCTGTGCGTACCCTGGGACTGAAGCCTGGGTGCTCTGTTGGTTCTGGGTTTGGACTGAGAAGGCCTGGAAGAGGCAGGAAAGGACCAATTCTTAGAGGGCCAATGCCTACTAAATATTGGAGGCTGTACTTGTAAGTAATCACAGTTTGCATAGATTTAGCTTTTTCCTCCATCTTTTTAAGAACAACTTCTGCTTTGTTGCCAAACAGGCGGTCCTAATTTAAGGGAGCATCCAGCAATCTATCTTTAACATGATCTGGCAAAGAGTGCTCTTTAAGCCAAGCATGCCTTCTAAGTACAGACCCAGTGACAGCAGCCCTGCAAGATGCCTCTAATGAATCAAAACCACATTGCAAAGTATGTTTTCCAACCTGTTTAGCAGAATGCATTAAATCATGTAAATCCTTATTTTCAGCCCAGTCAGGAATCAACTTAATTTTCTGTTTAAGTAATCCAATAATATGCTGCTGATACTTTACCATATGACACTGGTAGTTTAAGGCCTTAATGGCCAAGGTTGCAGAAGTGCATACCTTCTTATCCAATCTATCCAGCGCCCTGGAGTCTCTATCAGAGGGGGGTAGGATTTTTGGCAGTAGTAGCCTTAATGCCCTTGGGTCCCTGTGAAATGGTCTCAGGATCCGCAGTAAGATTTTTTAAAAAGGAATTTGAGAGAGTCAGGAACCCTGTAAAATCTATCAGGTTTTCTGGGAGCAGGAGGTAAAGAATCAGGGGCCAAACTAGATTCCGAAAAGGCATCAACAATGCCTAGTACAGCAGGGATAGCTAAATGCCTGTGCTGGGGCAGGAGTAAGAAATCCCTAAGCCTCTTTTTAGAATCAGAGTAATCCTGGCTTTCCCAATGAAAATGCTCCCTAACAGTATGCAAGGTTTCACCAAAAGAGAAATCCTCTTGGGGGGGAAGCAGAGGGAATAGAGTCCTCTGCATCAGAATCCTCACAGGTAGATAAGGGTAAATCCTGGTCATCAGAGGAAACAGAAATTTCATAATCCTGGTCAGAAGTATCATAAGCAAATTCAGTCCTAGTTCTCTTAGAGGGGGAAGGTTGGCTTCCCCTGATTAAAGTAATAAAGTCTTCAGCCATTCTTTGTTTTTTAGGCATAGAGGCCTGACATTGTGGTCTGGGTGTCGGTTTTCTAGGCATGGTTTGAGTTTTAGGCCTTGAAAAAGAAGATGGCGTCGGCTTAACATGCAAGTCAGTAGGCCTGAATACACCCTCAGAAGCCGGTGCCTGCACAGCGGCTCTGGACCCATCCAAGGCAGAGACATCCGCATGTTCCACAGTTGAAGCATCTCGCAGCATACTGGACTCCGAATGGGTCTCAGTAGAGGGTTGCGAATCTGAAGTAGCAGGTATCAGGGGCTGCAAAAGCACCTTACCGAGTACCGGCGAACTGGCGACTGGCTTAGGCGAAGCGTTGTCGGCAGCTTTGGACCTAGGCGGCCTGTCTCTGTCTTTACCTTTGCATTTTTTCAGAATGTCGGTAGTCGGATGGCTTACCGAAAAAACATCTGGATAATTGAACAGAGTACCAAAATATTTAGAAGTGTAAACATACCAACGACGAATAGTCCGTTGCTTAAATAAGGCACAAAACCAACAGCGAGGTACTTCGTGGTCAGGGCCTAGGCAAGGAATACAGTACGAATGGAAATCTTTATGAGGTATTTGCTTTCCACAAGAAATACAATTATCGACTTTTACTGACATCGGCTTAGAGCAAGAAAAAGTTTCCCCAACAGGGTACTTAGCTTTAGTTGAAGACTTCGGTTCTGAAACTCGAAAAAGTACAGTTTTGTACCTACCATAAATGTAGATGTTCGAGTACACCCTGCTGCAGTCATCACACTTGGGGTTATCCTGTCGTCAGGCGGTCCCGCAGTCGGCCGGAATTCCAAAGTCTTGGTCCGGCGTCGGTTGTTGTCGCTTCTTCCCTGACGTCAGTGCGCCAGGGCTATATATAATGCAACCGACACCATTTTCTTCAGTTTTTCTTGCCCCAGATGTCAGGTGCCCCCAAAAAGGTTGTCAGTAATTGGTACCAAATTGAGTAAATTTTGCACAAACACAAAATCCCTCCAGCTATAAGCAAATACATCAGGAAGGCATTGTAGAGATTTTAGCCAGTTAGATCAGAGGGGATGGAGGGAGGGTAACCTGGACTGCAGCAGGGTGTACACTCGAACATCTACATTTATGGTAGGTACAAAACTGTACTATGTTCATTGTGTTACCCTGCTGCAGTCACCACACTTGGGTTGAATCCCAAAGCTAAGGATGGGTGGAGGAATCAGAGGGTTGGAGGAGGCTAGAAGACCCTGCAGAACTGCAGTGGCGAAGCCTGCCCTAGTCTTAGAGTAAAGTGGTAAGTGATGGTGTTTGGTAAAGGTGTGAACTGAACTCCAAGTTGCAGCTTCCAAAATCTCCTTGGTTGGAACCCCCCTGAGAAAGGCTGTAGACATAACTGTAGCCCTGGTAGAGTGGGGCCTAATGGTAGCAGGAACTGGTTTCCCATGATGGGTATAGTAGAAACGTATGCAATGTCCTATCCATTTGGAAATGGTTTGTTTTGAAATGGCCTTCCCATGTGAAGCTGTAGCATAGGATACAAAGAGCTGGACAGATTTTCTGAAAGCCTTAGTTTTGTCCAAGTAGTAACGAAGTTGTCTGTGAATGTCCAAGGAATGCAGGAATCTCTCACCTTTGTTCTGTGGATTTGGGAAGAAGGTGGGTAAGTGGATGGTTTGATTTAAAGCCACACTGGAAACCACCTTAGGCATAAAGGAAGGATTAGTTCGTAGAGAAACCCTGTCTTGATGAAAAATGAGGAAAGGTTCCACTGCCATTAGGGCCTGCAGCTCTGAGACTCTTCTAGCTGAAGTTATTGCTAGCAGCAGGGCAGTCTTCCATGATAGGAACTGAAGACCTGCAGAGAAAGCTGGTTCAAAGGGAGGTAGCGTTAGTTTTTCCAGAACAAAATTAAGGTCCCATGTTGGTGTAGGTGCTCTCCTGGGGGGCCTAATGTTTTTTGCCCCTCTGAGGAACTGCCTTAGTAGTGGATGCGAAAATAAGGGTGGTTCCGTGTTGTAGTGGGCTGAAATAGCTGAAGCATGGATTTTAATGGAGGAGAAGGAAAGTCCTTTGTGCAACATCTCAGTTAAATACTGTAGAATGTGAGGCATGTGAGGCTGAATTGTGTCTTGGCCTTTAGCTTGGTGCCAGGCACAAAACCTTTTCCATCTGTCCGAATAAGCCTTCCTGGTGCTTGGCCTCCTAGCTTCCAGAACAACATCCATAACTGCTTGGGAAAGAGGAGTTGGCTGGGTGCTTAGGTGATTTGCCATGCAGCTAGATTTAAGGTTTTGAGCTGGCTGTGAGGAATCTGATTGTTTTGTTGTGTGAGCAAATGGGTAATTTGTGGTAAGATCCAATGTGGGCCGTGGGCCATATTCCTCAATAGTGGGTACCAGTGCTAGCGTGGCCAGTCTGGGGCTGAGAGAATCAGTCGTGGTCTCTCCTTTTTGACTTTCAGAAGCACCTTTGTGAGGAGAGGCAATGGAGGGAAGGCATATACTGTCAGGTTTTTCCAACTGAAAGAGAGTGTGTCCACTTTCCAGGCTTGATGGTGGTGTCCTTGTACAAAATTTTGTTAGTTGATAGTTTTGAGGACTGGCAAACAGGTCTATGTCTGGAAGGCCCCATTTTTGAGTTATCATTGTCAATACTTGTGGACTTAGTTTCCACTCGTGGGGATCCATGATGTTTCTGCTGAGGTTGTCTGCCAATGTGTTCTTCTTTCCTGGCAGGAATTGAGCTTGTAACTGAACTTGGTAAGCCAGAGCTGTGTTCCATAAAATCATTGCTTGCCTGCATAGAGGGTAGGAGTGAGTACCCCCTTGTTTATGTACCACATATTACTGTGGTGTTATCCGGCTTTATTGTAAGTTGTCCTGGATGTAATAGATTCTTGAAGGCTGTCAGAGCTTTCTGTACAGCTAGCATTTCTTTGTGATTGATGTGCAGATTCCTTTGATCTGCAGTCCATACGCCTTGAACGCACTGTCCTGCCATGTGTGCCCCCCAGGCGTAGTCTGATGCATCTGTTGTGATAGTTTGCCTGGCTGGGGGCAAGCTGAAAGGCTTACCCTTGTTGAGGTGACATGCCTGTGACCACCATAGAAACTCCTGTTGTAGGCAGGGAATGAGAGATATCATTGTGTCCAAGCTGTGGCTGTGTTGAGACCATACGCTTTTTAGGTACCACTGTAATTTCCTCATATGCAGCTTTGCAAATGGTATTAGTAGTATGCAAGATGCCATGAAGGCCAAAGCCTGCAGAATTTTTCTTGCAGTTAATTGGGTCTTTGTTGCCATTGTTTTGAAATATTGAGTCAGTTGTAGTTGCTTGTCTGGCGTCAGATAAGCCTTCTGGGCCGTTGTATTCAAGCTGGCACCCAGGAATGTCATATTTTGTGAGGGTACTAGTTTTGACTTCTTTTCATTTACTGTGTACCTCAGGCAGTTTAGTAGATGTTTTACAAAAGCCAGATAATGTAAGAGAATGTCCTTGCTTTCTGCTTGGATGATACAGTCATCCAGGTATGGGTATATTTGAATTCCTCTTTGTCTGCAGTATGCAATTACTGGTGCCAGGCATTTTGTGAAGACTCTGGGCGCAGTAGATAAGCCAAAGGGCAGTGCAGCGAATTGGTAATGGGTTGAACCTGCAATGAAACGGAGGTATCTTCTGCAACTTTGTCTGATAGGGACATGCAGGTATGCCTCCTTGAGGTCCAACGTTACTAGCCATGCTTCCTTGCCCAACATGGGAAGAAGCTGCTGTAGTGTTAGCATCTTAAATTTGGGTACTTGTAAGAAGGTGTTTAGAATTGAAAGGTCCAGAATAGGTCTCCAGGCATTGTCCTTTCTGGGCACTAGAAAGAGTCTTGAGTAAAATCCTTGACCTTGCTCTCGAGTAGATACCAGCTGAAAGGCTCTCATGTCCATGAGAGCTGTAATTTGTTTTTGTGCCTCTGTCCATTGATTTTGTGGCAGGTTTGGCATTCCTCTTTTCATTGGCAAGGTGTGAAAATGGAATCTGTATCCTCGTAAAATTATGTCTAGGACCCATTTGTCCTTTGTGACAATGTGCCAGTTTTATTTATTTATTTTTATTTATTTTTATTTTACATTTGTTGGACGCTAGTGAGGCCGGGGAGAAAAAGCCACACAAAACATAATAAACATCAACTTGTTAATAAAATCAACATATATTCTGGAACATAGCAATTGCAATAGAGAATAAAGGTTTAAGCTCGGAGGGTAGAGAAGTAGAAGGAAAAAAAAGATAAATAATAGTGATGGGACAGGAGTCGGGATTGAGAGAGACAGTTAGAGGAGGGAGAGAGAGAAAAGTAGGACAGCAGGGGGGTAGAAGTAGGGCAGCAAATAAAAAGCAAACAGAAGGGGGTTAAAGGTACAGAGTGGATGGTGGGACCCTGAGTAGTACACCTACCAACAGTGTTTGTGAAAAGGAGTCACCCAGCTACGTTATGGGCCTTTATGGGTTGGTCATAAGTTACACAGACGAACGAGAGAGAGATGAGATTTATAATAGGGATAAGTTGTGATAGAATAGGAGTGTTATTAGGTTGGTACAGTAGTTTGTGGGCAATTGTGAGTTGTGAGATAGATAGTGAGATAGTTTTGTAGTTCCAGCCAGCTAAGTGTCCAGATTAAGGCAGTGATGGGTTCTAAAAGGTTTACTAGTGGCTAAGCGGGCAATGTTGTGTAGCAGGGCTAGTTTGTGTTAAGGTTAGTTTTCTTGAGGTTGGTGAAGAGATAGGAGGCATAAAAAGAGAGTAGATATAAGATGGGTGTGAGCAATAGTAGCTCTTGAAGAAGGGTGAGAAATGGTTTAATGCGTATAAAGACCTATTTTTCTTTGTTATCAATGGTTATTCCTAGGAGGGGCAGTGGTGGGGGTAAAGAGGAGAAGTTTTTTTTTTTTTAGTTGAGAAGAAGGTACCGTCTAAGAGAACCATGTTTCTACTGTGTTGAATATAGTTTGAGTTAATGATCTGAGATCTGGAGAGGAGGATGCTGAGCAAATGATGGTTTGAATGCAGGTAGCTTGAGGAATTACAGAGTGGAGATTTATTTATATAGAGGAGAGAAGAGGAGAGAGAATGGAGAGGAGAGGGACTCCAAGTAATAGATAATAAAGAGTAAGGAGAAGAATACTTATTAAAGAAAGCTTTGGAGAGGTCAAATAAATAGCAGAAGAGAGAAGATTATTATTATGTGCGTTGTTAATGGTATCTACAAAGGAAAGGAGGGCAGTGGTGGTGCTATGGTGAGGTCTAAAAAGCCATGCTGACAGTTAGCTATAATATTGAAGAGAGAGGGGTTGTAGAAGTTGTTGATGAATACATTTCTCCATAATTTTTGCTAAAGGGGAAAGAAGAGTCACCACCTTTGTGTAGTGGATAATATGAGAGATTTTCCAGATGTCAGGATGGTTCCTTCTTCTCTGGTCCTGTTTATGAGTATAGTGATTGGGTAAGCTATTTCTTTGGCTGCCTTTTGAAGAAAAAAGGAAGGAGTTTTGTCACAGAGGGGTACAAGGTTTTAGTTTGTGAATAAGTTTATAGATGAAAGAGGTAGGAATAGGTTGTAGAGTGAAGTTGTCTGAAAAAAGTGCGAGTTTTCCTCCCAAGGGGGCTGCCAAGAGAGAGTTGCTTGGCCAGATGAGGTGCAAGTCATTGAGTTTGCCTTCTGGTAGATTGGGACCTGTCTTCTCCTCCCTTCTGTGTTGTAGTGCCCCATTGGCGAGGTTTGTATTGGGCTTGTGGTTGTCTTCTGCCTCTTGGACGTCTGTATTTACCCCTCTGTGGTTTGTCAGTAGCTGGAAAGGACCAATTTTTTTGTTGGCCAGTTTGTGCTGAACCGAGGTGGCTGTACCTGTAGGAAATCTTTGACTGTCTGCAAAGATTTGGCCTTATCCTCCATTTTCTTTAAGACTTCTGCTTTAACTCTAAAAAGAACATCCTGCTCTAAGGGAGCATCTATAAGCTTTGCTTTAACATGATCAGGCAGAGTTTGTTCCTTTAACCAAGCATGCCTACGTATAACAGACCCAGTGACAGCTGCTCTGCAGGAGGCCTCCAAGGAATCAAACCCACACTGTAAGGTGTGTTTGCCCACCTGTTCAGTTGCATGCAACAGATCCTGCATTTCTTTCAATTCAGACTGTTGAGGGAGAGTGGTCATTTTTTGCTTTAACTGAGAGATTAGAAGTTGCTGATACTTAAGCATGTGAAATTGGCAATTTAGTGCCCTCATAGCTAGAGTGGCTGAGGTGTAAACCTTTGTCCCCCACCTATCTAGCGCTCTGGAATCCCTTTCAGAGGGTACAGGATTTTTAGCCATAGAAGCCTTAGCCCCTTTGGGACCCTGGGAGATTGTCTCTGGGTCAGCAACAGGGCTTTTATAAAGAAATTTGTGGGAATCAGGCACTGTATAGTATCTGTCAGGCTTGGCCGGAGCAGGAGGTAGAGAGTCTGGGTTTAAACTGGATTCTAAGTAAACATCATCCACAATGTCCAACACCGGTGGGATGGCAAATGTTCTGTGCTGGGGGAGTAAAATAAACTCTCTGAGCCTTTTCCTTGAGTTAGAGTAGTCCTGACCTTCCCAGTGAAAATGTTCCCTCATAGTGCGTAAAGTTTCCCAAAAGGAGTAGTCTTCAGGAGAAGAAGCTGAGGGAATGGAATCCTCAGCATCAGTATCTTCATAAGGGGAGAAGGAGTAATCTTGGTCTTCAGAGGTGGCTGAAGAAATGGACACTTGTTCAGAGGATGCATAATCTTCCTCTTGTCTAGGCCTTTTGTCAGGAGGAGGCTGGGAACCCCTGATTAAAGAGATCAAATCTTCAGCCATTTTGAGCATCTGTTTCTTAAGCATGGGGTCTTGAACAGGGGACTGAAGTGCAGTCCTTTTAGATTTAATAGGAGTCTTCATCTTAGGATATGTTTTAATGGTGAGCGTCATCGGTCTGAAAACGCCTTCAGAAACCGATGGCGTTTCTGCAGCACTGACATCTTTTTCAGCAATGTCGTCGGTAGGGCCTGAACAATATGGTCGCGTCGGCCTGGTACCTTCCGCCAAAAGTTCCGAAGCGGTCTCGGGTTCCAGATCTGCAGTAGTCAGGGGCTGCGTCGGAGCCTCACTGAAGACCGGAGAACCAGAGACCGGACCAGCCGAGGCCTCGGAATCTCGCTTAGGCCTGGGCTGTCTGTCCTTATCCTTGCGTTTTTTGTGCACACCGGTAGTCAGTTGCTCCGACGGCATAGTGTAATTAAATTTTCTACCGAAGTAGTGTCGTGCGAAATCAAAGCGTCTTTTAATAGTACGTTTATTAAACCTAGCACAAAAACGACTAGTGACGTCCTGGTCTGGACCTAGGCAAGGTATGCAATAAGAATGAAAATCCTTATGAGGTATTTGCTTCCCACAAGAAATACAATTGTTAACTTTTTCTGACATCGGTCTGAGGCAAGAAAAGTTTCCCCAACGGGGTACTTAGCTTTATAGAAGACTTCGGTCTGAAATTCGAAAATCTCAGGAGTCGGCCGACCGGCACTTGCGAACTGCTTCTGCTTCAGGCACCGCGCGGCAAGAAAGACTGGAGAAAATGGCGTTGGTTGCATTATATATACCCCTGGCGCACTGACGTCAGGGAAGAAGCGACAACAACCGATGCCGGACCAAGACTTTGGAATTACGGCCGACTGCGGGACCGCCTGACTGTGGGACCGACTAACGACAGGATAACCCCAAGTGTGATGACTGCAGCAGGGTAACACGATAAACATCAACAATTTCAGGAATCTGCCAACCGGCTCTTGCGAACTGCTTCTGCTTCGGGCACCGCACGGCAAGAAAGACTGATGTAATGGCGTCGGCTGCATGCTTTATACCCCTGACTACCTGATGTCACGGAAGATGAGACAACTTGCGCAGGACCCAAGATTTTGATAATCAGACCGACTGAGGGCTACTGCAAGGAGATGAACCAAATGTGATGACTGCAATAGTGAAACACGAAGAACATCAAAGGCGATCCATCAAAAGAAGCATTACCGAAGAACTGAAAGGCTCGGCAAAGTCGCACAAGCACATCCAGGCAAGTCTCCTAATGGCTATGCCTGAACCAGCTGCCAGTGGGGTACTCTCAACAGCAGGGGGAAATTAACCTCATGGATGGATTAGAGATTGACAGAAGAGTGGCTAGTTTTGAAGAACACTTCTTGTAATCCTCCAAGGACATGGACTCAGAGGGATTTGGAAAGTTCTTTAGTCAAATCCTGCTGCAGCCAAGTAGTTCAGAAACTGTAAAGTAAACTGGTCTCTCTGTTAGGGGGATGGCCAGAGGAGCTCTGTTCTGCCAGCTCCTTCTTTGTGGTTGCCACCACAACCATAGTATCAACTGGAACCACCTTGCTCCAGTGTGGCCTGTCCTTAAGAGAACAAGGAACATATCAGGACAACAGGGAATGGGTTCTATAGTATCCGGTTCCTTCCACACCCAGTGAGAGACTAGCTCTATGAGCTCATCAGCTGGGGGAGTCACCCAAGACATAAACGGGCTAGACACAAAAGCATACAGGAAAACTGACTCCTCCTGGGCAGGGGAATCGGAGGACCGTCTACCTTTCTGTTTGAGACTTTCTAAGATGTCTCAGAAGGAGACATCAGCTGGTGGAGATCTAGGGGGCTCCTTCCCTTCATCAAAGTTGGTGTCTTTCATGACAGACTTCAAGGGGAGTCGGTCTCTCTTCCTCTTGCATGTTCCCTTATGGGAAGCCTCCTCAGTGGGATGGTCTGGAGAGGTGTCCAAAGACAGGGAGACTGTCTGGATGACTGCTAGGGCCTTGCTGTCCCTGAGAGGATCAGAGCTCAAATCTGATGGCGGCAGGGCTGTAGGACCTGAAGATGACAGACTAGTCATGTCTCTTGGATGAGACAAAACCCTCTCCACCACCTGGAAAGCAGAAGGTTGGACAGACGCTGTAGCTGGCCGCACCAGAACTGAAGCTCTACATGCCACCATGCCCCGGCCCTGCCTGGATCACTGCAACGAAGAAAGAGTCAGACCTGAGCTGTCCAATGCTGAAGCCCCAAGGGGAAAGGACATTTCAGACCATCTCTGAGTGGAATCTAGCACCCTGGACCAAGAGCTGACGCCTCAGCTCTGAGACTTATTGTGTCCAAGGGAATAGGTGCCAAACAAGTTAGGGAAGCAGTCTGAATCGAAGATCTATATATCTTTAGATCTGATGCTAACACACTAGGGTTTCTTGGATCCAAAGGCTCCAAAATTGCCAGTCAGAAGAAGTCTGAGGTGTTTGGATCAGGACAGGGGTTTACTTTTTTACCAGGATGAAGGAGGGTAGTGATGCTATTCCAGAACTTTTTAGGGTTAGTTTTGTGGTTGTTTTGAAGTAAGGAGTAATAGGATTTATGGTATGAGGCTATGCGTTGCTTGACTTTGTTGCAAAGTTTATAGTCAGTCAGGGAGGAAGAGGATTTGCGTTTCTGGTAATTTTTCCATGCTTTGGCCCAGAAGTGCATGAGGGTTATAATTTCTTTGGTTATCCAGGGGGCAGTATTGTATTTAACTCTTAGTTTTGATGGGAGCAAAGCTATTTAGTAGGTTTATGAAGGTAGTATTGAAGTAAATAACAGCATCATCCAAGGGGAGGGATTTTAGTGGGGTCCATTTAGTATGTTTTAGTGAGTCAGAGAAGGATTGAGGGTTGAAGTTTTTGAGAGAGCAAGTAGAAATACAGTTATGACATAGGTGTAAAGAGGTTGGTCAGCGACGAGCTAAGACAAGGAGGTGATTACTAAGGGAGTCAGGAAGGGTACCATTATCAGAGACAGTATGGGGTGAGAGACTAGTTATTCACCTGCAGGTTCTGTTTAGCCGAATTGGATGGGAAAAGGGCTGATCCAGGAGTGACCACGGACCTAAGAGGGTCCATTGGGGAACTTGCATGTGTAGTCCTGCCAGGGGTAAAATCACAATGGCTGCTGCCATAGATCCCAGAGTTTGAAGGATTTCAGCTGCTGATGGCAAAGGCATTTCCAGAACATGCACCTGCCTCTGAAGAGACTGAATCCTGTCACTGGTGAGAAAGACTTGCACAGAGATGTACTCAACAGCGTTCCGATGAAGTCCAACGAACGGAGAGGCTCCAATTTCGATTTGGGAAAATTTATCTTGATGCTCACGGTCGAAGCTAACTGAAGGAACTGGTCCCTGGCCTGAAGAAGCAGACGCTTGGTGGGTGCAGCTAGAAGCCAGTCGTCCTGGTAGGGGAAAACCCGTATCCACTGCAGCCTGAGATACACTGCGAGTACTGCCACCGCTTTAGTGAACACCCTGGGGGCTGTGGTGAAGCCAAATGAGAGTACCCTGAACTGGTAATGCCTGGCTTCTGATCGGATGCGTAGGAACCTCCTATGACGCTTGTCCATCTTTATGTGATAGTAAGCATCCTGGAGGTCCATCGAGCACATCCAGTAGTCCTTCAGAGGGCAGGGAAGGATAGATTGAATTGTAACCATCTGGAACTTTGTCTTGGCGACAAACCTGTTTAAGCAGGTGAGATCCAAGATCGGTCTGTGTCCCCCCATCTTTTTGGGCACCAAAAAGAACCATGAATAGACGCCTGATCCAGACAGTCATGGGGGACGGGCTGGATGACTTGCTTGTTGAGCAGCTTTGAAATTTCGAGTTTGGCTGCCTCTCTGTGACCGGGTGGAACATCTGGTAGAGTCTTTTGAGCCTTTGGTGGGTGAAGAAAAGGTATCAGACAGCCCCTGGAAATTGTCAGCACCCATTGATCCATAGTGATGGCCTCCCAGGCTGATGGGTGCAGAGAAAAGAGACCCCGACCGCCTCCTGGGTAGGACAGCCAAGCAACACTTAAGGGCCGCTGGAAGGGCCAATTCAGGCAACAGTCCTGAAACCCTTGTTCCCTCAAAGTCCTTCTGCCTCTAGGGCAGCATCTGAAAGGATCATTCCCAGATCTGCCTCTAGGGGAAGACTATGCCGGTGTATCTTGATGGAAGAAACTGGACTTCCAGAGCCACAACTTCTTACTGCCCCATTTTTATCTGGAATAGGAATGCTGAAGAGTAGGAAAGCAGATTCTGACAGCAGACACGGTCTTACCGTCGTCCTTGCACTGAGCTGAAGTATTCTTCACTGTTGGACTGAACAGGGAAGATCCATCGAAGGGAGCATTTGTGAAGGATGCCTTGAAGGGCTCAGAGAGGTCACAAAGCTGCTTCCGGGCATGACGCCTAAAAGCGATGGCTGAACCAGTTGCTCTAGATGCGCCTTCCATGGCATAGGAGAGAAGCCTCATAGAGGTGTTAGAAATGGCTCTAACAGTGGCCAGTCTGGAGTAGAAAATCTTCTCCTCTGCCGATATGGACTCTGGGGTAGACACACAAAGCTCCTTGATGAGTGATCTCTACAGTCTAGTGATGTGCGCCATGTAATTCAGTGGTCTCAGAGAGAAGGTCAGTGAAGTAAAAACACACTTCCCCATTCTGTCTATCGCTCTGGACTCCCTCTCAGGTGGATGGACAGAGGAGCTCTCCTGGGCCAGCTCCTTTTTAGTGGCAGCTGCAACCACCAAGGCATCAACAGGGATGCTCTTCTGCCAAAAAGCCCTATCTGGTGGGGGGCTAAGGACCTTGTCAGGGCATTTAGGATTCCTTCCACACCCTGCGGGCGATGAAGTCAACTAAGGGGTCGGGGGGGGGGTCATCTAGAAAGTAGATGGGCCTCTGCCAAGTGTTTCCAGAAACACTGGCTCGTCTGGATTGGGCTTTGGGGCCGACCGTCCACCCTACTGATGAAGAATTTCCATAATGTCCCCAAAGGAGACATCATCAGGGGGAGCCTTCATCTTCCTCCCAGTCAGTGTCTTAGGTGACAGACTCCAGAGTGGAGTCAATGTGCCTCCTTTTGCACAGGTGCTTCTGGTGGATTTTCTCATGGGGGTGGGAGATTCTTGGGAGGAACCAGAAGCCTGGGACTCCGAAGGGAGAGAAGTCTGGAGGGTCGGGGCAGTCTGTCGTTGAAGTTGAGAACTGGAGACATCGAGTCCAGGTGGAGCTGAAGAGGATCCGGAGGGGTAGGCACAGAGGATCTAGATATCGAAGTCGAGAGGACCCTCTCCACCACATCCAATGCAGATGGGGAACAGCAGCCTGGCGCCACAAGCACCCCAGACTCTGTCAACGCCGACGGGGGAGTTGGTGTCGAGCTGCTCAGAGCTGAAGCTCCGAGGGAAAGCAAATGCACCGAAAACCTCAACGCCAAACCCATGGCGAGCGGATTACAACTCCGAGAGCCCTCTAGGACCGAAGAGAAGGGGGCCGAGGAACTCAACTCCATGTTCAGCGAAGAAACCAAAAACATTGACGCTGGCACCCCAACATCCAAAGGTCCTGAAGCCCTGGGGCTCAGGAAAGGAGGACACCCAAAAAGGGAAGGACCCCCTGCTCCCGGTGGGGAGAAGGCGGGAAGGACCCCCAGCTGGATCTGAGCCTATAGGAACTCTCTCAAGTGGTCCACTTCTCCCTCAGATAAGCTATGGGACGACCTGGCAGAGGAAGCCACGGAAGCAGGCTGGGAGTGAAGCCTTGGTGAGGCTGAATCTGGGGGCTCGGGAGAGAACTTGGCTGAGGGGAAGATAACCTAGGCCTAACCTCGGGAAAAAGTTCACCGGCAGCATTTTTAAAACCAGCACCTTTCCGACTTCTCTCTGGTCAGGTTCCCTTTTCTGTCATAGCTGATAAATCAGACAAGAAGCAATAAAACTTGCTATTTACGAAGGAAGCAAAGGGTAGGGAAAATTTCAGAAACTAATAAAGTTGTTAAAGACAGTAACAGAGTAAAAAGAATCTCACAAATAGCCAAAAACTAGCAACAAAGCTGGAGCTCAGACGACCCACTTGTAGCTGGAATGGGTGCAAACAAGCTCTGGGGTAGTGAGGGAGAGAGGGGCATTACAGGCAGGGGAGGAGCTCAGTTTTGGCACTGTAGCTTGGACATGGCCAGCTTGGCCCCAATATCAGTCCCTATACCCACAGATTAAAGATCAAATGAAGAAAACCATGTCAGATTGACTGTTTTCGGTTTGGATCAGAGGGTGCCTGATCGAATTACTTTTGACCTTTTAGTAAGAAGCTCTGAAGGAAGAGTTTATTTAGGAGATTGGGTCAGAGATCTCTTTCTTGATCCCTGTGCCTCAGGGAACGCTTTAGGTGCTTTTGCAAGGAAAGAAGGCAGTAACATGTCTTTTAGGATCAACTTTTTACAATGGTAGCTACGAGCCCTGAAATTAAATCCTGCGCAAATGGAGCAGTCTGTATTTCAGTGTGAAGCATCCGGACAATAAACGCACTCCCTTTGGGTATCAGTATGAGAGAACTTTTGCCCACAGGAAGTCCATTTCTTAAAACCAGTGGGTTTATCAGCCATAATCATAACAAAAATGGAAAAAAGAAACACAACTTTTTTCTTTTTTTTTTGAACTATCAAGAAAAGCAACTTTTTTTTTTTTTTTTTTTTTTCAAACTATCAATAATGGTATGGTAAAGAGAAAGAAATAAGGGAGGAAGAAAAATACCAACAATGGTCCTGAGAGCTACTTTATGTAGACAAATAGAAGAGACAGAAAGGAAAATTAATATTTCCAACCCTAAGGCAATAGAAACTCGTGAAAACTAGGCAAGGGAGGAAGAGGTGATGAGACAGTTTAAGACTATAAGAAAAAAAGCAAGGAAACTCCACTTATTGAAATAGAAAATACACTCCAAACCTCTGTGAGAAGATCAGAGTCTGTAATGATACGGTGGCAAATGAGATCTGAGGTACAGCAGGTTGACTGGGGTATTATAGGTAAAGGAAGGAGTTCAAGGTGGTATCTGTGAGTCTAGTAAATGCAGTTGAGTTGGATCCAAAGTTGGATCAGAGACACAATAGTTGAGGATCAAATGAAAATGACATCTGATACAGCTATTCGCAATATATGTGTAATATTTTAACTAAGACAAAGTTAATGACAAGCATAACTATCGCAGGAGTTAAGGGAATTCTATTTTAAGACCAGCACGCTCACAAAAGATGAAATGCAACTGATGTTTCCACCAAATTTGCTCACATTAGGACTCAAAACAGTAGTCGGCCTCCTTTTTTCGTATGTACTGATCCATGAGATAAACTTGGCATACTTAGAAAACCGAGACTTTTTGGCCAGTCTTTAGTTCTCTGTGAACATATTTCCTAGAAGATAATTTACTCGGAATAGTACAATAGTTGGAAGACAATACATGTTAATGTTTTCCATTTTCTGTAAAGGCCAAGTATCAATGCCTGTTTTAGTGTCACATCCCTGACGCAGGTAGGTTAAACAGCAACTGCCTGTTGAGAGTAAACAGGAAAAGAAATCTAAAAGAAAAGCAACTTTTTGCACTTACTATTCATTCAAAGTAATTTTTTCACTTTTAATAAGCATAATCACAGCACTGAATACCACAAACTCATGCACACATTTTAAAGAAAAAAGTGCTGTTTGTTGTTGGTCATTCAAACGCTTCTAAATTGGAAAAGGCAGTGTTATACATGTTGTGGTGCCATGTATGATTAACGCTTACATTGCTGATTGAGCTCTATTCTTAAGTTAAAAAGCCTCGAGTTAAATTATCAAAGAAAGCTTAATGATTAACAGAAGCTTCCAAAACTGAAGCCTTCAGGAAAATCTTAAGAAATGAAAAGTACAGTTGTATATACACTTAACATAAATGTAGATGTTTGAGTATTCACTGTTGCAGTCATCACACTTGGGTTATCCTGCCAGGGGTAGCCCTCAGTTGGCCCAAATACCAGAGGCTTAGTATTTCTGCGTCGGTTGCTGTTGCTCCACGACTGACGTCAGGTCGTCACGGGTAGCTGTCACTATTGCATCAGTTTTTCTTGTCCCAAATGTCAGGAGCCCCGAAATAGGAAGTTAAGTTATGGTAGAAAAACACCACCAGTAAAAAGTAAATACCAATAGCCCTGTAAGGGGTGAGTGATAGAGAAGGAGAGAGAGAGAGACAAGGGGTCTGGAGAGTGGGAAACCAGGACTGCAAAAGTGAATACACTTGAACATCTACATTTATGGTAAGTGTACACAACTGTTCTATGTTCTTTGTGTATCACTGTTGCAGTCATCACACTTACGTTGATTCCCAAAGCTGAAGAATGGGTAGAGGCAGTCAAGAAGAGTTGGGGCTGGCTTGTATGCCCTGCAGGACTGCTGTTGCAAAGCCAGCCCTGGATTTGGAAAAGATAGGCAGGTGGTAATGCTTGGTGAAGGTATGAACAGAACTCCAAGTAGCAGCTTCCAGAATGTCCCAGACTCCTCTGAGAAAGGCTGTAGAGGTTGAAATTGCCCTAGTGGAATGCATTCTGACCCCCTGAGGGGGTGGTTTCCCATGGTGTTTGTAACAGAAATGGATACAGTGTGCTATCCATTTGGAGATGGTTTGTTTTGATATGGATTTGTCCTCTGCCCCTGGTGCAAAGCTGACTAGTAACTGATCAGATTTCCTAAAGGGATTAGTCCTATCAAGGTGGAATCTGAGCTGTCTGTGCCTACCTAAAGAGTTCAGGAACCTTTCCCCCTTATTTTGAAGATTAGGGAAAAAGGTGGGCAAATGGATAGATTGGTCGACAGCCACACTGAACACCACTTTAGGCATAGAAGATGGGTTAGTCCTTAGGGAGACACTGTCAGCATGAAAAATAATGAAGGGTTCCACAGCCATAAGTGCTTGTAGCTCAGACACACTTCTAGTTGAAGTGATGGCCAGAAGCAAGGCTGTTTTCTAAGACAGGAATTTTAACTCTGCTGACACGGCAGGCTCAAGGGGGGGGGTAGCGTGAGCTTTTCCAACACAAAATTAAGGTCCTAAGCAGAGGTGGGGGCTCTTTTTGGTGGCCTTAAGTTGTTAGCCCCTCTCAGGAACTTCTTGATGCGAGGGTGAGAGAAGAGAGTTGGCTCAGTGCTGTAATGAGCAGAGATGGCAGAGGCATGGATCTTAATAGAAGAGAAGGAAAGACCTCTGTGGAGTAGGTCTACTAGGTAATCCAGGATGAGAGGTAAGGAGGGCTGTGCTGTATCTGCTCTTTTAGTGTGAATCCACGAAGAATACCTTTTCCACTTATCAACATACGATTTCCTTGTACTGGGTCATCTGGCTTCATGTATGACATCCAGTACCTGCTTGCTTTGGCTGGCCATTGGAGGAGAATTCAAGGAATAAGCCAGGTGGCAAGGTTCAGGGTCTGCAATTGGGGATGCAAGATCTGTCCCTCCTGCTGAGTCAGGAGGGTTGGGATCTGGGGTAGGTGCCATGGGGGCACTGCTGACAGACTGTGCAGTAGTAGGTACCAGTGTTGGTGTGGCCAGTCTGGGGCAATCCGGACTGCCCTTGGTCTTTCCTGCCTTATCTTGAATAATACTCTTGTGAGAAAAGGCAGAGGGGGAAATGCACAGATTGACAGTTTTGCCCACTGGAAGGATAGGGCATCCACTTTCCAGGCCTTGCTGTGAGGTACCCTGGTGCAAAATTTGCTGAGCTGGCGGTTGTAGGGGGAGACAAATAGGTCAACCTTCTGGGTACCCCATTTCTGGGTCACAAGGCTGAAGGTGTTGTGGTTTAATTGCCACTTGTGTGGGTCTAGGAGATTTCTGCTTAAGTTGTCTGCCAGAGAGTTTTGGTTGCCTGGCAAGAATTGAGGTTGCAAGCGAATATGCATGGCTGAGGCCGTGTTCCACAGGGTTATGGCTAGCCTGCAGAGTGGGTAAGAGTGGATTTCCCCCTGCTTGCTGATGTACCACATCACTGTGATGTTGTCGGTTTTGATTAGTAGGGGCCCTGGTGAGAGTAGGGATCTGAAAGCTGTCAGACCATGCTGAACCACTAGCATTTCTTTTTGGTTAATGTGCAGATGAATTTGGTTTGGGATCCAGTGGCCCTGAATGCACCTGCCATCAAGATGTGCACCCCAGACAGTCTGATGCTTCTGTGGTTAGGGTCTGGGTGGCGTGGGGTTGTGTAAAGGTAAGTCCCTTGTTGTGGTTGTATGCTGCTGCCCACCAAAGAAACTCTTTCCTTAGACAAGGTATTAAAGGTATGACAGTTTCCAGGTCCTGAAAATGTTGGCACCAAAGACTTTTTAACTACCACTAAAGTTTCCTCATATGCAGTGTGGTATGTGGAATTAGTAGAATGCAGGAGGCCATGAACCCTAGGAGCCTGCAGGATTTTCCTTGCGGATAGCTGGATTCTGGTGGCCATTTGAGCGAAGTAGCCTGTCAGACAGGCTTGTTTTTCTGGAGTAAGGAATGCCATCTGGGATGCTGTGTCCACGCTTGCTCTCAGGAATACAATTTTTTTGTCTGGGGAATAGTTTTGATTTCTTTTCATTGATAGTGTACCCCGGGGAGGTTAGAAGGTCCTTTACAAATGTCAGGTGCTGCAACAGCTTTTCCGGTCTGCCTGCATCAGACAATCGTCCAAGTAAGGGTAAATCTGAATATTTCTCTGTCTGCAGTAGGCAATGGCTGGAGCCAGGCATTTTGTGAAAACTCTGGGAGCAGTGGATAAGCCAAAGGGAAGTGCAGAGAACTGATAATGCATAGCTCCTGCCCCGAAATGTACACATTTCCTGCAGGAATCCCTGATTGGGATGTGCAAATAGGCCTCCTTTAGGTCTAGGGTGGCTAACCAGACATCTTTTGACAGCATAGGGAGAAGCTGCTGTAGGGTGAGCATTTTGAATTTTCGTACCACCAGGAAGGTGTTTAGAATTGATAGATCTAAGACTGGGCACCAAGTGCCCTCTTTCCTGGGTACCAGGAAAAGTCTGGAATAAAAACTTTGGCCTATCTGTTCTGCAGGAACAGGCTGAATTGCCCTTATGGAAAGCAGGGACTGAACTTGGTTTTGTGCCTCTGCCCACTGGTTTGGAGGAAGGTCTGGGAACCCTTTTGGAGTTGGCAGTGTGCGGAAATAAAACTTGCACCCCTGGGATACTGTGCTGAGGACACATCGATTGTTGGTGATGGAGGTCCAGTTTTTTGCATGGTGGGCAAGTTTTCCTCCTAGGGGCACAAGCAATTGGGCAGAGGAGAGGAGTGGAGTTGAAAAGCCATTGCAAATTCTTCCTGTAAGGGGGTGGCTTAGCACTCCCTGCTTTAGAAGTGGAGAAACTCCATTGCTTAGATCTCTGTATACCCTGAGACTGTAATCTGGAGGGGGTCTGTTTCTCCTGGGTCTAGTTTGAGATGGCCTTGAGGGGACTGGAAAGGACCAGTGTTTTGAGGGGCAATGCCTACTGAATTTTGGAGACTGCACTTGCAAAAAATCTTTGACTGTCTGCATAGACTTAGCCTTTTCTTCCATCTTTTTTTAAAACCTCTTCTGCTTTGGTGCCAAACAGATTGTCCTTGTTCAGAGGAGTGTCCAATAATTTTGATTTGACATGGTCTGGCAAGGTTTGCTCCTTAAGCCAGGCATGCCTTCTAAGTACAGAACCTGTGACTGCTGCCCTGCAAGATGCTTCTAGGACATCAAACCCACATTGCAGGGTATATGCTTGCTGATGCTGACTTGGCTTGCAGAATGCATAAGCTCCTGTAATTATTTTCTGCACAGTCAGGAAAGGTAGATATTTAGCAGTCCCATACTATTGTTGCTAGTATTTCAGCATTTGGAACCGACCATTCAATGCTCTAATGGCGAGACTTGCAGAGGTGTATACTTTTTTACCCCATTTGTCTAAAGTTCGGGAATCCCTGTCCGAGGGCATGGGATTCTTAGCCGTAGTTGCTTTCATTCCTTTAGGTCCTTGGGAGATGACCTCTGGGTCAGCAGTAGGATTTTTAAAGAGAAATTTGTGACAGTCAGGGACTCTAAGTACCCATCAGGTTTCCTTGGAGCAAGGGGTAAAGTATCAGGAGTTAGACTTGATTCCATAAAGACATCATCCACAACATCCAGAACAGGAGGGATGGCTAAGGGTCTGTGCAGAGATAAATCTAAAAATTCCCCAAGTCTCTTTTTGGACTTAGGATAATCCCACTTCCCACTGAAAATGCTCTCTCAAAGTATGTAGGGTTTCACCAAAAGAAAAATCCTCTGTAGGGTAGGCAGAAGGAATGGATTCCTCCGCATCTGAATTCTCTTAGGCAGATAAGGGCATGTCTTCATATTCAGAAACCTCAGTTGTCGGACTCTTGGTCAGATAAAGCTGCTGGGGACAAGTCTCTTTCTTTTAGCAGGGGAAGGCTGGCTTCCCCTAATCCGCATGATCAGGTCTTCTGCCACTTTAAGCATCTGAGATTGTGGCAAGGAAGCAGGCGCTTGAGTTTGGGTCATCGTTTTTTTAGGCATAGCTTGTACTCTTGTCCTTAGAAACCCAGTAGTTTTAGAAAGAACTGAAGGAGAAAGTCGTCCGTTTGTGTCGGATATCGGTAGTGCGAAGAACTTCCTCAGAAGCTGGTGCCTGCACAGCGGCTCAAGACTAATCCAAGGTAGAGAAATCCGCAGGTTCCATAGTCAAAGAAGAATCTCGTGGCATACCGGACTCGGAACGGGTCTTGGTAGCGGCTTGCAAATCCATCAAAGCGGGCATCAGGGGCTGCGAAAGCACCTCACTGAGTACTGGCGAACTGGCGACTAGCTTAATGGAAGAGTCGTCGGCAGTTTTGGAGCTGTGCGGTCTCTGTCTTTATCCTTACGTTTTTTTTAGAAGATAGTCGGATGGCTTACCGAAGCCATTTCGGAATTCAGAGATCGAGAACGAAAGTATTTAGCTACAATAAGGGCCTGACGACGAATAGTTTGGGCGTTGAATAAAGCACAAAACCGACAGCGAGGTACATCGTGGTCTGGGCCTAAACAGGTGACACAGTAAGAATGGAAATCTCAGTTTAGTATTTGCTTAGGCGAGACCATTGTTAACTTTTTCTGACATCAGTTAGAGCAAGAAAAAAGGATCCCCAATGGGGTACGTAGCTTTAGAAGACTTCAAGATGATTCAATTTTGTAATGAAAACTCAGGTAGCGGCCGACCGGCACACGTGCAAACTGCATCTGCTTCAGACTCCTCAGCAAGAAAGACTATTGTAATGGCGTCGGCTGCCTTTTTTAATACCCCTGAAGACCTGATGTCTGTCCTGGAGCGACAGCAACCAACGCAGAAATACTAAGCCTCTGGTATTTGGGTCGACTGAGGGCTACCCCTGGCAGGATAACCCAAGTGTGTTGACCGCCACAGTGAAACACGAAGCACATCGGTTATGTCTGTGAACAAGGTTTACTATCAAAATTTTGAAAGCAAACATATATTTGGATTATGTTATCGAATCATATCTATTTTCTGAAAACCGTAATGTCAAAATTGGTATAGGTGAAGGTTGACATTCAAAAATGTTTGACAAATTCGAATTTTAGTAAATTTTCATTTGCTCTTTTTAATTTTAATTATCCCATAGTGTATTCCACGTAATAAATAAAGGGTACCTCCTAATGCTAAAGTACAGCTATCAGTAACAAGTAAAAACAGTATTCAAAATGAAACGCTGTACAACAATGGCCAATGAAGTAAAGTTCTCTTGGAGAATAGGTAGTGTGGTTAAATGATATAAAACTTAAAAGTGCAACATATATAGCAAAAAACTTGCATACATTTCCAGTACTTAAATTAAATGCACTTACAAGATATTCATGCTGTGAATGCAGTTATACCATAGCGAAATGATGGATCCAAAGTTTCCAGTCTTATGATGGCTTCAAAGTATCCAACCTTTTTGGTTTGATATACAAAGTAACCACACTGAAGATGTAGTAGCTGCTATGTGGCTGTGATGAACTGTGATAACAACTTAACCAGTCTAACAGATCAAATAAAAGCTTCTAGCTTTAATGGCAGTTAAAATCCTTTTATTGTAGGAAAAGTTAAAATCTTCATGTCAAGTTAAAATCTTGATGTAGAATAAAGCAGTCCCTATGTATTCCAAACGATAAGCGCTTTCGGTATCTTATTCAGATCGTAGAGATTAGGACTGGAAGTTCCTTTTTGTAGTGCTTGCTTCCTTTACTGTTGAGACAATCATTCAATCATCAACACTGTCAATCAGCTGTTTAAATGCACCAATCCTCTTTCCTCTCAGCTGGGGGTGTTCCATTTCCTATACCTTTTACTTTTGAGGGGTACGACCAGTCATGAATTATTAAGCCAGACATGCCTCCAGGTTAGCTGATAGTTGGTCTTCTAGCTTTTAGTATAGGTTTCAGTGGAATGATGTTATTCAAGCCTGGCTCAATATCAGCACGGAGGTTCACAATCCACTTACTCTCCCTGCATTCAGTAATATTTTCAATGTCGCCTTTCCTTATTCCACTATATACATTCTCTATCACCTTATAAGTGAAAGAATGACTGACATTTCTTTCAGCATGCGTTGCTAAAGCATTATGTGGATCTTTATTGATAGAGTCTCTCTGATGTCTCAAAATGCGATTTCTAAACATCTGATTAGTTTTTCCTAAATAGAATTCAGGGCATAGTTTACAGGTAGCCAGGTACACCACAGTGGGGGTTATACAAGTGGCTTTGACATTAAAGATGTATTTCTTCTTTGTCCTTGGATGTTCAAATTCGTTATTACAATCAGTGGGCATGCTGTGCAGTGGCCACACTTGAACGTGCCTTTATGTCCAACGATTTTATGTTTGCTAAACCCATCCTTTGTGCAAAGTAACCTCTTTAAATTTTTCTTATTCTTGTAGCCAAAGCATGGTGTTTCACCTACAATGTCTTTTAGCTTGGCATCCTGGGTGAGGATTGGCCAAAACTGCCTTATTATGGATTTAACTTGTGTGTTGTCTGTGCTGTAAGTTAACATCACTCTGGTGGTTCTGTCTTCTGTCTTGTTTTTCTTTGGGATAACTTCTTGAACATTCACATCTTTTTCATTATAGCCTCTCTTTATTAGGTTTTGTTGTAGAAACACAATTTCCTTTTCTCTTATCTCATCTTTGCTACATCTTTTATGTATTCTTTGTGTTTCATTTCGCATAATATTTTTAGTGACATGTTTAGGATGCATGCTGCTTTTCAACAAGTAATGATTTTTCCATGTATTTTTTCGGTGTAATTCGGTTTCCAACATGTTTTCGTTAAGCAGCATGCATCCTAAACATGTCACTAAAAATATTATGCGAAATGAAACACAAAGAATACATAAAAGATGTAGCAAAGATGAGACAAGAGAAAAGGAAATTTTGTTTCTACAACAAAACCTAATAAAGAGAGGCTATAATGAAAAAGATGTGAATGTTCAAGAAGTTATCCCAAAGAAAAACAAGACAGAAGACAGTTAACATCACTCTGGTGGTTCTTACACCACAGACAACACACAAGTCAAATCCATAATAAGGCAGTTTTGGCTAATCCTCACCCAGGATGCCAAGCTAAAAGACATTGTAGGTGAAACACCATGCTTTGGCTACAAGAAGAAAAATTTAGAGAGGTTACTTTGCACAAAGGATGGGTTTAGCAAACATAAAATAGCTGGACATAAAGGCACGTTCAAGTGTGGCCACTGCACAGCATGCCCACTGATTGACTGTAATAACAAATTTGAACATCCAAGGACAAAGAAGAAATACATCTTTAATGTCAAAGCCATATGTATAACCCCCAATGTGGTGCACATGGCTACCTGTAAACTATGCCCTGAATTCTATGTAGGAAAAACTAATCAGATGTTTAGAAATCGCATTTTGAGACATCAAAGAGACTATCAATAAAGATCCACATAATGCTTTAGCAACGCATGCTGAAAGAAAGGTCGGTCATTCTTTCACTTATAAGGTGATAGAGAATGTACATAGTGGAATAAGGAAAGGCGACATTGAAAATATTACTGAATGCAGGGAGAGTAAGTGGATTGTGAACCTCCGTGATGATATTGAGCCAGGGTTGAATAACATCATTCCACTGAAACCTATACTAAAAGCTAGAAGACCAACTATCAGCTAACATGGAGGCGTGTCTGGCTTAATAATTCATGACTGGTCACACCCCTCAAAAGCAAAATGTATAGGAAATGGAACACCCCCAGCTGAGAGGAAAAAGGATTGGTGCGTTTAAACAGCCGATTGACATTGTGATGATTGAATGATTGTCTCAACAGTAAAGGAAGCAAGCACTATAAAAAGGAACTTCCAGTCCCAATCTCTACGATCTGAATAAGATACCGAAAGCGCTCATCGTTTGGAATACATAGGGACTGTTTTATTCTACATCAAGATTTTAACTTGACATGAAGATTATAACTTTTCCTACAATAAAAGGATTTTAACTGCCATTAAAGCTAGAAGCTTTTATTTGATCTGTTAGACTGATTAAGCTGTTATCACAGTTCATCACAGCCACATAGCAGCTACTACATCTTCAGTGTGGTTACTTTGTATATCAGACCAAAAAGGTTGGACACTCTGAAGCCATCATAAGACTGGAAACTTTGGAGCCATCATTTCACTATGGTATAACTGCATTCACAGCGTGAATATCTTGCAAGTGCATTTAATTTAAGTACTGGAAATGTATGCAAGTTTTTTGCTATATATGTTGCACTTTTAAGGTTTATATCATTTAACCACACTACCTATTCTCCAAGAGAACTTTACTTCATTGACCATTGTTGTACAGCGTTTCATTTTGAATACTGTGTATTCCAAGTACTGTAACAAATTTAATCAAATGCACTCTGCGGTATTTTCCAAGTAATGTAACAAATTTATTCATGTGTTCCTAAACTTGTGCTCCATGGAAAATAGTGAATTTCATAGCAAAACAGTATTTGTCAATTCAGTTTCTTTACCAACAAAATACTACTGACTTTACCATCATTGCCTTTATCCTCAACTTTCAGTAACACTTGCTAAAACGAATTGTAATTCCTTTTGTCATTCCCACTGCAGAATAACGTTTCAAAGTTTAACATAGTTGATATAAAGGGCTGTTTTTGATGTAGGCTATGGTTGTATTTGTTCCTGCAAAACGTACAACAGCTACTCAAGGTTTTCCCCCTAGGACTGTGATGTAGTGTAAGTTAACACAAATGATGTCACTCCATTAACTTTGTATCTTAAAGTGATATAATTCATAGGTTAGACGGTTAATTTTGTGAAAGCAAACAGAGACGTTACCTTAGTGCAGTATGCATGTTGCTTTTATAAATTGCAACATTAGGTAATTTTGCCATCAATCAACAAGAAATATATTTTAAATTTATATCAGACATACTGACATACATTACTGCTGTTGGGCAATTCCGTCATAGCAAAGTAAACCTTCATTTACAAGTCAAACAGCGGAAGGTGCAAATACAGAAAAGCATCCAGCTGCATGTTGAAATGGAATGACCTCTGTATACAACTTTTCTAGTATTCCCTTAATCCACTTACTGCCATCCAAAATATGTAATTATAACTGAAAGCTAACAGTCCATGGAAGTACATCTGTACCAAACATTAGAATAAACTATAATGACGAACTAATTCAATGAATCCACAAGACGTTAATGCCACTCTTCTGGATAACAGCGTTTTCTTTTAGGAGATGAAGGTAACCCACAGAAAAATCTGCTCATTATGTCTTCTACGTGACTCTGCTCCAGTTGGACAGCATGCAACACATCAAACGTGTACAATTTCTGCTTACCTAGTAAGCTACATAACTGGCTGCGCCATCCCTCTACAGCAGTTTGACTTCTCGGATACCCTAAAGTACACATATCCCACTGATTCCAAAAAATTTATTTCGAAAAGTGGTGGGATACTTTTGTAGGTAGCACTACATATGCCATACCTTCTCGGCTTTTCTGTAATGTAATTTTCTTTAACGAAAATACATAACGGCTTACCTATGACTGGCATATCAGTCTCCAACTTTGTAAACACCGGTAAAATACTATGAAGCGGCAAGAAAACTAATGCAGGAATCTCTTAACATAACAAAGCAAATTGTGTACTAATGCCAAATTTGGATGTCAAATGCAATCTCTGTACTTGTCTCCAACAACATTTGACATAAATGGAACAACTTTTAGCAAGACTGTTCAGAAAGTTTTGATTCATACTACTCACGGGTCTGTTTTTGAAATCACTTGGAATCATATGTGGCCTTAATTGCAAGCTACACCTTTCACATAAGTGTAGTATACAATTCTAAAACATGCCATAATTTGCCTTGGATTTACTAGTTAAAATGCCATATACAACTGGTATAATCTTTCGAGTGACAGCACCTCGTGTATTACAATATATACTACACATTTGCTTACATTCCTTTGTACTAATAGGAAACAATCCATCTACAAGAATGAAATCGGCAGAGCATAACATATGCAAATTTCCTTCAGTGGTAATAATTACACTATCGGGGCTGGTATTGTTCAATCCTGAATGCTCAATAATGAGATGATCATTTTTTTTAATGGAAGCATATCATCTTTCAATTCTTGTAAAGAACTAATATTAGCTTTTAATTGATTCCCCCCCCCCCCGACATACTCTAATTAAACAGTCTGCTTAAGGGCACAACTATATGATAAACTATTGATGTACTGGCTAAAACTTCAGATACAATTTTTCATGGATCTTCACAAAATTTCTTGTCATGTCTTTTAATACTTCCACAAGCTTTACGCACATCAACTTTGAGCAGATCTGGTGCATGATAATGACCTATACTCTTCTCCAACTGTTCACCGTTAATGACAGACACTGTTGCACATCTCCCTTTGCACTTTTCTTTACATTTTTTAACACATCAATAATTTCTATGTTTGTTACACTTCTCAAGATAATACTGATAACCTTCAATACACAATAATTTAACATCCTTTCTCAAAGACAGAATAGTTTCGTAAATTCTTCCAACTGTACCAGGCAAAAAAATCTACAATCTCGGAATCCATATAGCAGCATGTCCCATAAACAGCTGTATCAAATACCTGTACACTGTTAGGGAACAGAAAATGTTATTAGGTTTATTTACCCACTATTTGAATCTTTGAACTCAATACACTCAACTCAAAGCAATGAAGTCGACTGACTCATGTGTTATCCATAATCACTGTCTTGCTCTGTTTAAAGAAGTTTTCCTTAGCATGCATGTTGGAATGTCTATTCTGAATCAATGAATTAACGACTATTTTCAAATAGCCTAAATACTAACTTTTAGTTATGTACTCACCATAACTTCAGATGTTTGGGATCCATCTCGCCTACATTCTGAACTGATGGGTTCGGAGCCGATCCCTCGGCTCCGACTCGGCACGCTTATGCTATAGAGTGAGGCCTCTAATTGGCTGAGCTATCTTTATCCCAGGATGCACCACCACTAATCCCCCAGATCTTGTTTGTCCGCATTCATGCACACATGCACAACTTGGTTATATAACATTGTTAGATGTTTCAAGATGAAACAACAGGATTCGGACCTTCTGATATCCTCTGATCTCCAAGGAAGGGGGAAGGAGGGTGGGTTATTGGGAATGTAGGCGAGATGGATCCCAAACATCTGAAGTTATGGTGAGTACATAACTAAAGATGTTATGTGATCCTATCTCGCCTACATTCTGAACTGATGGGACAGCGTCCCTAGCACCTAAATCCCGGGTGGCTCATTGGAAAACACTCCTGAGCACTGTGGAACCAAATGAAGCTCGTCCTCTAGATGCCACATCTAATTTGTAGTGGGAAATGAAGGCGTGCGGAGAAGACCACGTAGCCGCAGCACAAATGTCACTAATAGCAAGCTTAGAATGAAATGCTACCAAAGTAGACATAGCCCTTGTAGAATGAGCCTCGACAGAGGTGGTAAGCTCTTTGTTAGAATAAATATATGCTTGAGTAATACAATCCCTGATCCATTTGGCAATAGTAACCTTTGTGACAGCGTTGCCCAATCTGTTATCTGCAAAGGATACAAACAACTGATCTGTTTTCCTTGTTTGTTTGGTCCTGTCTAAATAAAAACGTAACTGTCTGTGGACATCTAGTGTGTGGAATATGAACTCCGCTTTGTTGGAGTATTTTGGGAAAAAAACTGGAAGCTCTAACGATTGTTGTAAGCAGAAAGTAGAACAAACTTTAGGAACAAAGGAAGGATTTGGTCTGAGAGATACTCTGTCTTTATGAAAAACCAAGTACGGGGGTTTCACTGACAAAGCTTGAAGCTCTGAAACTCTTCTGGCAGAAGTAATCGCCACCAGAAAGGCGGTCTTCCATGATAAAAACTTTAGATCACATGTGGCTGCCGGTTCAAAGGGAAAAGAAGTCAAGGCGCGTAACACTATATCGAGATCCCATGAAGGTGCAGGATGAGAAATCGGAGGTCTTAATAGAGCAGCACCTTTCAAGAAGGTCTTACACAATCTGTTGCTCATTAAAGGTGGGTCTATGGATTTGTGAAAGTTAGAAATTGCTGCCAATTGTACTTTGATGGTAGAAACTGAAGAGCCTTGATTGAAGAGAGAGGTCAGAAATTTTAGTACTTCTGCCACGGGAATAGAAATGGGGTCCAGGCCCCGGAGTTGAGCCCAAATAGCAAACCTTTTCCATTTGCTAGAATACAATTTCTTTGTAGCAGACTTATGGGCCGAAGATAATATGTGCACAACATCTGGATCCAATGCATGACTCCTGACTATCGTCGGAAGAGGAGGAGCCAAGCCGTCAATTTTAAGGTGTGCAGGGACTGGTGGAATAGTCCCGACGGATGAACCAGAAGGTCTGGGACCTGGTTCAGGAACCATGGACCTTCCAGAGCATGTTTCCGAAGATAGGGGAACCACACTTGACTAGGCCAGTAAGGAGCAATCAAGATCATTTTGCTCCCCAAGAGAGATGCCTTTTGAATCAACTTGGGGAGGAGAGGAACTGGAGGGAAGGCATAAAGCAAGCCGGTGGGCCAAGGATGGACTAATGCGTCCATGGGGCTCTTCCCCGGAGCTGGGATTAGGGAGAAGAATTCTTTGCACTTCGCATTCAGAGGAGTCGCGAAGAGGTCGCAACACGGAACTCCCCATTCGCTGAAAATCTGACTTGCCACTGTCATATTCAGAGACCATTCGTGAGGAGAGAGGATGGTTCTGCTCAATCTGTCGGCTATGACATTGGACTTGCCCGGTATGTGAATAGCCACTAGGAAGCGTTTGGTCGAGACTGCCCATTCCCAAACTCTCATGGCTTCTCTGCAAAGAGGATAAGATCTGGTCCCTCCCTGTTTGTTCAGGTACCAGACAACTGACATGTTGTCTGAGTGAACAGTGATTACTCCCTGAGGGAGATAATCGTGAAGGGCTTGAAGGGACAGGAGTACTGCCCTCATTTCTAGGATGTTGATATGAAGAAGAGTCTCTTCCGGGTGCCATTTGCCTTGGACTGACCTGCCCAGGGAATGCCCCCCCACCCCATCTGGGAGGCGTCGGTGGTCAAAGTGGCCGCCGGAGGAGGAAGAACAAAGGGTCGTCCCTGATCCAAATTGGGGGGCACTAGCCACCAGCGCAGGTCCCGTTTGCAAGATTCCGTGATCCATATGAGGTGACTGAGAGGGAGTTCCTGAAAGGACCACTGGGCTGAAAGAAGCCACTGGAGGATTCTCATGTGCAACCTTGCCAAGGGGACTAGAAGAACCGTGGCAGACATAGATCCCAGTAGCTGCAGGACCATTCTGGCTGGGGCTTTGGACCTGGGAATTAAGGCTCGAACTTGATTTTGTATGGTTTGAATTCTGTCCGAAGGTAGATAGACCCGCATTTGGTTTGAGTCTATCTCTACCCCTATGAATCTTATTCGTTGAGATGGCCGCAACACAGACTTTGGCCAATTGAAGGTGATTCCAAGGGAATTGCCCAGTAAGATAGTGGCTTGTAGGCTCCGCAGAAGTAGATGCTTGGAGGTGGCAGTTAGGAGCCAGTCGTCTAGGTACGGAAACACCTGGAATCCTAGACTTCTCAGGTGAGCAGTCACTACTGCCAAGCACTTGGTGAACACCCTGGGGGCTGTGGTGAGACCAAAGGGCAGTGCACGGAACTGAAAATGACTGTCTCCTAGGCTGAAGCGCAGATGTCTCCTGGACGCTTGATGTACCATGATATGATAATAAGCGTCCTTGAGATCTATGGAGCACATCCAAACACCCTTCTCCAGCAATGGGAGAATGGTTTGTAGAGTGACCATTCGGAACTTGGACTTTCTGACTGAACGGTTTAGGATGCTTAGGTCCAAAATGGGCCTCAAGTCCCCGGTCTTTTTTGGCACCAAAAAGAATCTTGAGTAAGTCCCTAATCCGATCTGGTCTACGGGGACCGGTTGGATGACTCCTTTTTGCAGCAGCTTTGAAACTTCTGAGGCTGCGGTCTCCCGTTGACTGGGTGGTGGGTCCGGGATTTTTTTGGACTGAGGGATGGGGTGAGAGAATGGGATGGAGTAACCTCTGGCAATAATCCGAAGCACCCATCGGTCCTGAGTGATCCCTTCCCAGGCCTTCAGATGCTTCGAGGAACGACCCCCGACAGGCTCCGGAGCAGCACAGCCGGGCAATCCCTCAGGGACTATGAAAGGCTAAAGAGCCACGAAAGGACTCGCGGTCTCCAGTGTTGCGAGGGCCTCTGCCGCCTCTGGGACGCCGTCTTCCGGATGAATTTCCCCCCTCCTCTGCCTCTGGAAGGGGAACCTTCCTGCTGAGAGGGGTAAGGCTTCTGAGATCTACGGAACCACATTTTCCCTCCTCTTTTAGCCTTGGGATAAGGCCGAAAGGGAGTGGAAAATCGTGCCCCTACGGCAGTCAGAGTCTTACCCTCCTGTTCACAGTGGGTTAGTGTGTCTTTTACCTTGGGTCCAAACAGAGAGGACCCATCAAAGGGGGCGTCGGCAAATGAAGACTTGAAGGCCTCCGCGAAATGACACAGGCGGAGCCAGCTTGTCTCCATAGAGCAATGCCTGTACCCGCTGCTCTACTCGCCCCTTCGGCCGCATACGAAATGAGCCTCATGGATGAGTTCGAAATGGACGACATTGTAGCCAGCTGAGAGCCAATCGTCTGGGCCAGCTCCTCAGGCAGGTTACCCAAGAGGGTATCGGATAGTTCCTTAATCAGATCCCTCTGAAATCTGGTAAAGTGCGTCAGGTAGTTCAAGGACCTCGGTGTAAAGGCCGCTGAACTAAGGGTGCGCTTTCCGTACCGATCCATGCTCCTAGACTCCCTATTAGGAGGATGGACGGATGTAGAAGCCTCTGCTACATCTTGCTGGGTAGCAGATGCCACCACCAAAGCATCTACAGCCATCTATCAGGGGGCGCCGAGAGGAATTTGTTCGGACGAGCAGGCACCGGTTCCACAGAGTCTGGGTGTTCCCACGCCCTTCGACAGATCAAATCCAAGAGCTCGTCGAAGGGCGGAGACACCCAGGAGGCGGAGGGCTGAGCCCCGAAGGCCTTCAGGAACACCGACTCATCAGCAGAGGGAGGCTTGGACTGCCAGCCGCCTCGCTGTTTTAGGGCTTCTAGGATGTCTGCAAAGGAGACATCATCCGAGGACGACTTCGGGGACCCCTCTGCATCATCGAGATCGGTGTCAGATGTCAAAGACTCATCAGGGGAGTCAACGTGCTTCCTCTTGCACAACCTTTTCCTGGGGGGTTCTTCCGAAGAGGCTTCAGAAGGACCTCCAGGAGGGGGAGAAACCCCAGCGGGGGTAACCTGAGGCCCGGGGGCTCCGCTGTCTAAAGACAGGGGGGGACTGCCAACGACCCAGTCTCCGTATGCAGGGAGCCAGCTGGGGAAACCATGGAGGTAGCCAAGGAAGATTTGGCTAAAGCGCTCCTCATAGCCCTGAAGGCAGGACCACCAGAATCCTGGGAGGGTCCCACCTCCGTGGCCACGACAGTGGACGGTACTCCCGCCGCCGACGCACCAAGAGGGAGACTTGGGACCGAGAGCATCAATCCCGAAGCCTCCCCCCCAGGGCCGAAGGAAGAAGTCCGTGTACTGAACTCCGACCCAAGAGCCGGAGTTGGAGTAAGGGTCGGGCCCGACCCTAACACCTCCACAGGTTCCACCAGCACCGGCTCCAACGGTGCCGAAGCTGTTGGAGGAGGAACCACAGTAGGGGAGTGGACCATCGGCTCCGAAGCCAAATGGGCTGGAGCCGAAACAAGCTTTTGGAACACCGGAGACTAGAAGAGTCGAAAGAGCACCCTGTCGATGTCCGAATCAGACATCTTGGATGACCTAGAGGATACCGATCGGGCCCGAACCGATTTCTCCATCAGCTCCGAAGGGCTCGGGGACCGGCTCCGAAAGGACTCAACAACTATCGGCTCCGAGGAAGGTTTCAAGGAAATTTCCCTCGGTGCCGATAAGGACTTCGCCCGAGGGGAAGAGTCTGAGCCGGTAACCCTGATCGGCTCCAATATCAGTGGAGCCGATGAGGGTGACCCGCCTCTCGATGCCCCAGACCTCGGCTCCGAAACCAGAGGGGTCGAGGCTGGAGGCATTGAGGCAGACCGTTCCGACCTCGGCTCCGAAGTCCGTGGAGCCGATGGAGAAGTCTGCTTGGATTTTTTAGCAGTCGGTTCCGACTGACTGGTCGGAGCCGATGCTTTCCTCTTTTTAGAAGGAGACGGAGAGGAAGATAAAGCCTCCTCGAAGGAAGGCTTGATTAATCCCTTGAGGATTAATTTGTTTTTCCTCTCCTGGAGGACTCTCGAAGAGAACGCGTGGCACACACTACACGACTCTTGTAAATGCTTAGCACCTAAGCAATAGACGCACGAGGCGTGGTAGTCTGTTATGGACATTTTAAAACCACACCTCGTGCATTTCTTAAACCCGGAGGGTTTGTGTTCTTTAGACATAACTATCTAAGAGGAAAAACACTAAACTTTAGTTAAATACCACAAGTTTAACAGATAAAGTTTAACAAATATAACAACAATATATATATATATTTTTTTTTTTAAAACTAAACAGTTGGTAGACAAAAAACGAGATAAAGATAGAGAGTCAAGACCCTCTAACTTAAACGGGTACTTGACCCAAGAAGATACACAAACAGCAAAGTAACAGGGGAAGGCCCATCTAACTAAAACGGGAAACCTTCCCTGACTGAAAAAATCACGAATTTACCAACAGAAATTCACCAATCACACCAATATAACAACAATAGCTGTTAAAACAGCTTTTGGGTTCAAAGTGAGGAAATTTGTGACAGGAAAAAGCCTAATAAATAGTACTTAGCCCAGCCAATGTTGAGACCACGTCTAAGCTTGATAGCGGCAAACAAGATCTGGGGGATTAGTGGTGGTGCATCCTGGGATAAAGATAGCTCAGCCAATTAGAGGCCTCGCTCTATAGCATAAGCCTGCCGAGTCGGAGCCGAGGGATCGGCTCTGAACCCATCAGTTCAGAATGTAGGCGAGATAGGATCACATAACATCAAATTTTTATTTTTGATGATCTTACTTTGGAAACACGCAGGTAAGAATTTCTATAACTTAAATCAATAGTAATTCTGAGTATGTGATTTTAAATATTCTGATAGTAAATCCTGTGAATACTTGTCACAGTGGACAAAAACAATTCACAAAACTGCAGGCACATTTTAATATCTGAAAATACACAGACTCTACATTCTGACTATTGTTTCTTTACAATCTGGCATATTTTTAAAATAGCATATGATAGCATAGGATAATGAAAAGTTGTGTACAATCTTACCATAACCATAGATGTCTTTCTCTTCCATGTTGCAGTATTCATCACATACGAGTTTACTCCTCTTCCTACCCGAACGTCCAGCCAGTATACAAAAGATTTCAGTCACTGTATGGTGCATGGGACGTCTGACGTGGTTAGCAGAACATGTGCCATAAAAGTGACGTCTGCATGCACCAGCCCTCAGAACTGTAAGCCCCAGACGGAACCAGTCCTAGCAAGGGTAGTGCCAAGCCCTGTGCTGTCCAGAAAGGGAAAAACTGCATAGCAGGAGGGGTAGGTGGGTGGAAAGGAATACTGCAACATGGAAGAGAATGACATCTATGGTTATGGTAAGATTTTACACATTTCTATGTCCTATTCACATGTTGCAGTATTCATCACATATGGGTGAGTGCCAAAGCTCACTGTGAAGGGGGAGGTGGCCTAGTGGAGTTCTCCAGAAATCTGTGGAGGATAGCCCTGGCAAACTCAGCTCTGGTCCTAGAAATGTGGTCTAGCTTGTAGTTTTTGGTGAAAGTGTGCACTGAAGACCAAGTGGCTGGTTCCAGTATGGTGGAGGTATCCAAACCCCCTGCAGAAGGCTCCTGAGGAGGCCATTACCCTGATGGAGTGTGTTTTGACAGTACCTTTCAGGCATTTCCCATGGTGTTTGTAGCAAAAGGTGATAGCTTTGGAAATCCATGTTGAAATAGTTTAACTACTGCCTTCCCTAGGGCCCCTGGGATAGGAGGAGACAAACAGTTGCTCAGCTTGTCTGATGGACTTGGTTTTATGCAGACAACATCTGAACTGTCTGTGCACGTTCAGGGAATGGAGTACTTTCTCAGTCTCCCTGTGGATTAGGAAAGGAGGATGGTAGGTGGATGGCCTCATTTAAGGAAAGGTCATTCATCACCTTGGGCGTGAAGGAGGGGTTAGTTCCAAAGGTAACCGTGTCAGTGTGAAATACTAAGAAGGGTGGAATAACCATGAGGGCTTGCAATTCTGACACTCTCCTGGCTGAGGTCAAGGCCATGAGGAGGACAGGCTTCCAGCTGCAGTGTTTTAGGGAAGCTTTAGCTACTGGCTTGAACGGCTGGAGCTTGAGCTTCTCTAAAATGTAAATGAGGTCCCATGGGGGGGGGGGGGTTTCCTGGTTGGTCTAAGATGAAAAACCCCTTTAAGTAATAACTTAGCTGGGAGTCGAGAAGCTAGGGGGGATCCAGAGGCAGGCATGCTGAAATGGCAGACAAGTGGGCTTTAATGGATGAGAATGGTAACCTTGTCTGCAATAGTTCACACAGGTAAGACAGCAATAGAGGGGTTTCACTTTCCAGCGGCTCCAACTGCCTTTTGAGACACCATATTGAAAATCTCTTCCACTCTGATAGGTAGGACTTCCTTGTATTTGGTTTCCTGGCCTCCTACAGGACACTGAGCACGTCTTCACTGTCAAGGTGTCTGAAAGGGATCAGAATCCGATCACCCACAGGGTGAGGTGCAAAAATTGCCACTGTGGGTGTATTTGGGAATCCCTTTTGCTGTGTGAGAAGGCCCACCCTGGGGCGTTAACTTGTGGTGATTGCCATTGGATAAGTGTAAGAGGAGGGGGAACCAATGCTGTCTTGGCCAACAGGGAGTCCACCAGCAAGATTTTTGGTCTGTCCTGCCGGTTCTTCAGCAGGGCCTTCTGGACAAGTGGGAAGGGAGGAATACATAGAGAAACATCCCCTTCCAAGAGATTGAGAAGGCATCTGTTGCCATTGTTCGATGATGTCAAAGTCTGGTGCAGAAAGATCGAAGTTGCCTGTTGGAGGAGGCAAAAAGGTATATTTGAGGTGTTCCCCACCAGTGGACCAGGTCCAGGAAGACGTCCTTGTGAAACATCAATTCATGATTGCTTGTCATAGATCTGCTAAGGGAGTCTGCCTGAGAATTCTGTTGTGATGGAATGTAAGCTGCCTGTAAGGTTATTCCCTAGCAGGTGACCAGTTCCCATGTCAGGAGAGTCAGTCTGTAAAGCAAATAAGATTTGGACCCCCGCTTGTTGAGATACCACAGCACTGTGGTATTGTCTGTAAAGATCTTTAGTGGTCCTTGTTTTAGGTTGGTTTGGAAGGCTTGCAGGGCTGATAATATTGCCCTCATCTCTTGGATATTGATGTGTTCTTTCCTGTGTGGTGCTGGCCACACTCCTTGCACTCTCAGGTGCCCCAGAGTTGCTCCGCAACCCAGGTCTGAGGCATCTGTTTGCATGATCTGTTTGGGTTGAGCTGGTTGAAGGGGGAAACCTGGGTTGAGGTTCATCTGCTCCAACCACCAGTGGACGTCTGGCCTGAGGTAGGGCAGAAGAGGTACCCTGTACTCGACGGGGTAGGAGTGTTGGGTCCAAACTGACTTGAGGTACCACTGCAATTTCCTCATATGGAGTCTTGCTAATGGTAGCATGGGTTCAGTGGCTGCCATGTAGCCCAGGAGCCTGAGGTACTACCTTGCAGTCAATTCTGTGGTCTTGAGGAGCAGAAGTAGGTGTTTTGTCAAGCTCTCCACCTTTTGGGGTTGTAGGCTTTCATAATGTCTGCCCGAATACTGCACCCCAAGAAGATGTCTTGAGTAAGTTCCAGAAGGGATTTTGGAAAGTTAATTTGAAATGCCAGGGACTGTAGGAGAGTAATGGCAGCCTGTAAGTGTTGCCGGTGGGCCTGTTTGCAGTCTGCGGGAATGAGCAAGTCATCCAGGTAAGGGAATATTTGGATTCCTTTTGTCCTGCAAAAGGCAATAACTGGAGCCAGACATTTGGTGAAGACTCTGGGTGCAGTGGAAAGCCCAAAGGGCAAGGTAAAGAACTAAAAGTGCAAGGAACCCAAAGAGAAATAGAAGTTATGTTCTTACCATAACGTTCCATGTTAGCTGTCTTCTTCTCGCCTTCTTCTTGCTGGATGGGTTCGGAGCCGACCTCGGCTCCGACTTGGCCACTCTAAAAGCTCGAGAGTTGGTTCCACCGGCTCGAGGCTCCCCTTATATCCCACAATGCTAGGCGTGAGTTACCTCAGATCTCGTTTGGAAGCTAGGCCCAGCTTATAATAGTAATAGAATAACTATAAACAAAGTCCACCTCTATAAACCAGGGAGAAGAGAAGGGTGACCTACATCCTGATCCAGGAAATATGCACAGCAGCATATACCTAAATTAAAGAGGTGGTAGAAAGAGAGGTCACAATCAAACTCCTCTAGGTCTGTCCAGGCCAGGGGGAAGGAGGGTGGGACGCAAGAAGAACGGCCGAAGAAGACAACTAACATGGAACGTTATGGTAAGAACATAACTTCTATATGTTAAGTTGTCTATCTCGCCTTCATTCTTGCTGGATGGGACCGCGTCCCTAGCACCTTGTCCCGGGTGGCCTAACGGAACAGACTCTTGAGAACAGTGGAACCAAAGTTAGCTCTATGCCTAGAAGCTAAATCCAACTTATAATGAGAAATGAAAGTGTGAGGAGTAGCCCAAGTAGCCGCTGCACAAATGGTGTCAATAGGCAGTCTGTCTTGGAAGGCTATAGAAGTTGCCAAAGCTCTGGTAGAATGGGCTTTAGGTTTGTTAGGCAGCTTTTGGTGTCTAATTTCATAAACAAGGGAAATCAGAGATGTTAGCCATCTGGATAATACCACCTTTGAAACTGAAAGTCCCTTTCTGCCTTCTGCATAAGAGACAAACAGCTGGTCAGATTTTCTGAATTGTTTGGTTCTATCCAAATAGTACCTTAACTGACGATGAACATCTAGCCAATGCAATTTTTGTTCAGACCTGTTAGAATATTCTGGAAAAAACACAGGGAGGTCAATGCTTTGATTTAGGTTAGACGCCGAGGCTATCTTAGGTAAAAAAGACAGGTTGGTTCGTAAAGATACCCTGTCCTTATGGAACAACAGATAAGGAGGTCAACAGCTGAGTGCATGAAGTTCTGAAACTCTTCTAGCTGAAGTAATAGCTACCAGAAAGAGAGTCTTCCATGATAGCAATTTTAAAGAACAGGAGGCTGCAGGTTCGAAAGGGGAGAGAATCAAAGAACTGAGAACTAAATTTAGGTCCCAAGGAGGAGGAGGATTTCTTATCGGAGGTCTGAGTAGAAAAACTCCCTTCAAAAAGGCTTTGCAAAGCTTGTGGGACATGATGGCAGACTCTGAAATGCCCACATGAAAGTTAGAAATAGCTGCCAATTGAACTTTAAGAGTAGAAGGAGATGAACCTGCATGGAAGAGTTCAGCTAGAAAATCAAGGACCATTTGGATGGAAGCAGTGAAAGAATCTATGTCCCTTCCTTGAGCCCAATAGGCGAAACGTTTCCACTTACTCAAATAAATCTTGAGTGTAAGATTTATGGGAAGCTATCAAAATATCTCGGACAGAGTGAGATATTTGAGGAAGCCTGGCTAAGGTTGGAATTGGAGGAACCAAGCAGTGAGGTTCAGAGAGGGGAGGGAGCGATGAAACTGACCCGACTGATGGATCAAAAGATCTGGAACTAGGTCCAGATGCCAAGGTCGCTCCAACAGAAAATGATGTAGAAAGGGGAACCAAACCTGTCGAGGCCAGTAAGGAGCAATGAGGATCAACGAGGCCTTCTGAGCGATAGCTTTCTGTATCACTTGAGAGATTAGTGGGAAGGGAGGAAATGCATACAGAAGTCCCCGGGGCCAAACTTGGACTAGAGCGTCTCTGCTGGGCTGACCTGGTAGAGGGAATAGGGTGAAATAATCTCTGCATTTGCTGTTTTGGGGAGTAGCAAAAAGGTCGCAGCAAGGCTGACCCCACTTGAGAAAAATTTCTCTCACAACAGAGTCTTTCAGAGACCACTCGTGAGGCATGAGGATAGCTCTGCTCAACTTGTCCGCGATTTGATTGGACTTCCCGGGGATGTGCGTTGCTATCAGAAACCGCTGAGAAGAAATTGCCCATTGCCACAGTCTGAGTGCTTCTCGACACAGGGGATAGGACCTGGTTCCGCCTTGTTTGTTGATATACCACACTACAGACATATTGTCCGTCTGGATTGCTATCGTTCCCAAGGGAAGAGAGTCTTGAAGGGCTTGCAACGCTAAAAGCACTGCTCTCATCTCTAGAACATTTATGTGCAAGTGGCATTCGTGTGGTTGCCATGTGCCCTGGACAGTTCTGCCCTGATAATGCCCCCCCCCCCATCCGATCAGGGAGGCATCCGTTGTCAGAGTAGCAACCGGAGGGGAAGGGACAAAGGGTCTTCCCAAAAGGAGCTGAGGGGAAGACATCCACCACAGAAGATGATTCCTGCATGTCTGCGTAATCATAATGGTGTGGGACATCGGAAGTTGCTGGTATGACCATTGCGTGAAGAGCATCCATTGAAGGATTCTCATGTGGAACCTGGCTAATGGAAGCAGAGGTATGGCAGCCGCCATAATCCCCAACACTTTCAGAACTAACCTGGCTTTGATTCTGTTGCTGCTGAAGAGGAGCGAGACCAGTTTGTGTATGTCTGTTATTCTCTGATCTGTTAGTCTCGCAGACATGTTGACTGTGTCTAGATTTGCACCTATGAAGGTAATAGTACGACAAGGCGACAAAACAGACTTTTCGCAATTTATTGAAATGCCTAAATTTTGACAAATGCGAAGGTGTAGTCCCTGGCCATTAGAAGAAGATGCTTGGTGGGAGCTGTGAGGAGCCAGTCGTCCAAATATGGAAACACCTGGAATCCTTGACGTCTCAGGTGAGAAGCTACCACTGCCATGCATTTGGTAAACACCGGGGCAGTGGTGAGACCAAAGGGCAGGGCCCTGAATTGAAAATGACTGGTTCCCAGCCTGAAGCGGAGGAATCTTCTGGAGCGTCTGTTCATTTTATGTGATAGTACGCATCCTGAAGGTCTATAGAGCACATCCAGTTTCCTTTCCCAAAGGGAAGGATGGACTGCAGCGTGACCATCCGAAACCTTGTTTTCTTGACTGACTTGTTCAAGATACTGAGATCCAAAATTGGTCTCCAGTCCCCTGTTTTCTTTGTAACTAAAAGAACCTGGAGTAGATTCTGGATCCTTGCTGGTCTGCTGGAACTGGCTGAATTGCTCTTTTGCAAGCAGCTTTGAAATTTCCAAAGCTGCAAGATCCCTTTGAGCGGGTGGAACATCTGGAAGGGATTTTTTTGATTGGTTTGGAATGTGAACGAAGGGAATGGAATAGCCTTCGGAAATGATGGACTGTACCCATTTGTCTTGAGTCAGGGATAGCCAGGCTTCTGGGTACAGTGACAATCTTCCCCCGACTGCCTCCGAAGGTGGGCAGTCGGGCAACACCTCAGGGATGCTGAAAGGGCTTATCAGAGAAGACTTCTCGATTGCCCTGGTTCTGCGGACCCCCCCTGCCTCTAGGGCGACGTCTACCACTGTTGTTCCCCCCTCTGCCTCTGGCGGGAACAGACTCTGTCGTCAGGCGAAGTCCCTTGAGATTGTTTGCGGAACCACATTTTCCCACTTTTCTGGCCTTTGGGGTAAGGCCTAGAAGGAGTAGAAAACGGACTCCGGCGGCAGAAAGAGTCTTGCCATCTGTCTCGCACCTAGTCAAGGTTTCTTTCACTTGAGGACCAAAAGAGATGATCCATCAAAGCGGGAATTAGTGAAAGACGCGTTTTAAAGGGGTCCGCAAAGTTGCATAGCCGCATCCAGGCATGCCTGTGTAAGGCCACACCTGTCCCTGCGGCCCTGCTCGCTCCATCAGCCGCATAAGAAAGGAGGCGCATGGAGGAGTTAGCTATGGAGTTCAGGGTAGCCAGCTGAGTGTTCATCTTGTCTTGAAAACCCGCAGCCGTAGGATCCTTCAACATGTCACTCGCTTCTTTGATCAAGTCTCTTTGAAGACGAGTAAAATGGCATAGGTAGTTCAGCGACGCATAGCAAAGGTCGCTGACGAGAACATCCGCTTCCGCACCTGTCCATAGACCTAGATTCTTTGTTAGGGGGATGAACAGGCACTGAAGGATCAGCTAGTTCCTTCTTGATGGCAGCAGCTACCACCATAGCATCCACAGAAACACCTTTTGTGAGAAATTGCTTGTCAGTTGGTGCTGTTATAAATTTGGAAGGTCTCCTGGGGGTAGGGTCCACTGAATCAGGAGCCGTCCAGGCCTTCTTTGCAACCACCTGCATGAGGGGATCAAGGGGGACACCCAGGAGGTGGAAGGGCGAGAGCCAAACGCCCCAAGATACACAGATTCATCCTCCGAAGGGTTAAGGGCTGGCCAATTTCCCTCTGTTTCAGGATCTCTAGAATGTCTGCGAAGAGACATCTTCAGAAGGGGAACGGGGAACCCTCGAATCCTCTAAATCTGTGTCAGAGGTGACAGACTCAGGTGAGTCTATGTGCTTCCTCTTGCACTTTCTCTTCCTAGGGGCTCCCCTGCCAATTCAGGAGAGGCCTCGAAGAGGATGAGATCCCACAGGGGATTCTTGAGGAGCTTGCTCTCTGCGGTCTGGGATGAGGGAGTGAGTCGACATAACCAAAGGCACCGAAGAGGGAGGCGGACGGAGCCGGCTGTGGAGTCGAACAGGGTTCCAATACACTCCGCATGACCTCGAACGCACCCCTGTCTGGCAGAGCCAGGGGTCCCGCTCCGAGAAGCTGAGAACCTCCTCAGCACCGACAGAGATGGCTCGAGGCCGATGTCGGAGCCGAACTCACCAGCGCCGAAGCACCGAGAGGGAGAGGGGGGTCGGACAAGGGTCCGATGACACTCACCCCCTCGGAGCCGACGAGGGAAGCCCGGCGCCGAGATTCTTCAAAAGAAGAAATCGGAGCCGACGACGGAGCCGAAGACAAATGTATCGGCTCCGACGCTACCACAGTCTCGGTCCCGAGCGCCCGGCCCGAGCTCAAAGGAGTCGGAGGAGGAATATTTATTGGAACTAGTTGAGGCATCGACTGATGAGTCGGACTCTGGAGCATTTGGGCCAGTGCCTCGGACTTCAAAAGTCTACTCACTACCTTCTGGAGGTCGTGATCTGAGAGCCTCGATGACCTGGAGGAGTGAGATCTATGGCTCCGTTCAGACAGCAGGGGAGACGCTGGAGCCGAATGAACGGAGCCAAGGGACGGTGACCTCGATCTCTTTCTAGATGTCGGCTCCGATGGTCTGATCGGAGCCGACCCAGGAATCTCTAATGCCTCGGCTCTGGCCGGAGCCGAGGAAACCACGGATACTGCAGTCAAAGACTCATCGGCTCCAGCCGGAGCCGATGAAGCAGTAGGCTTTGAAGCCTTAGGCCTCGACTCTGAAGCTGGAGCCAAGGTCTTAGAAGCCTTAGAAGGTTTCCCCGATGACACAGAAAGGGAACCTTCAGGCTTAATTAAACCCCTCAAAATGAGTTTATTTTTTCTCTCCTGCAGGACTCTAGGGCTGAAGCCATGGCATACAGCACAAGAGTCCTGCAGGTGTAAAGGTCCCAGGCAATACACACAAGAAGTGTGACCGTCTGTCAGAGACATTTTCTGACAGCACGAGTCACACTTCTTGAAGCCTGAGACCTTTGTATCCTTGGACATTTTCAAGGAACCGAAGTGTAATCACACACAGAAAACACACACACACAGATTACACTGATAGGTTTCAAAGGGAATTATTTAAACTAAAGGTAAGTTAAAATAAAACTCCCTAATCAAACACATACACACCCTAAGGATAGGGAAGGAAGGGCCCGAAGGCCTTAGGGAAAGAACTATAAGTTCTTTAGAAAAAAAGGGGGCTGGATAAAAGGTAGAAGGGATAATAAGTCCACTACACTAAGGGGAAAGAAAAATACACTAAGCTAGCCTAAGTCTAAAGAATTTAAACTAGTCTAACTTTCACTAACCTGGAGCCGGTAGAAAACACACCTTGATCGCTGTAGCGGCAAACGAGATCTGAGGTAACTCACGCCTAGCATTGTGGGATATAAGGGGAGCCTCGAGCCGGTGGAACCAACTCTCGAGCTTTTAGAGTGGCCGAGTCGGAGCCGAGGTCAGCTCCGAACCCATCCAGCAAGAATGAAGGCGAGATAGACAACTTAACATCCAGAGTTATTTCCTGAAACTGGCCCTTATAGGGATTTGAAGGTAGGCATCCTTGATATTAAGATGACCATGAACCCTTGGAGAGGAGGAGCAGAAAGAAAGTTGGTAAGGCCAATATCCTGAAGGTTGGGTCCTGAAAAATGCAGTTGAGCAATGAGAAGTCCAGAACTGGCCTCCAGGCTCTGTCTTTTCTTGGAACCAGGAAAATCCTGGGGCTTGAAGTCCCTTCCTTTTGCAGACAGTGGGACTGCTTGAATTGTGCCCTGAGCCATCAGGATGTCTAACACTGGCTGCAATAGGGGGGAGCTGTTCTTTTGCTTGCTGTGGGATACCCCTTCTCTTTGGAAGCATGAGCCAGGTCATAAAATACCCATTCTCTATTACAGAGAGGGCCCATTTGTCTGAGGTGATGTGTCCACCCTTGCAGACAGGGAGAAAGGTGCTCCGAGTGAGGGACAGAGGGAGGAGGGTTTTTTTTTTAAGTTTGGCAGGTAATCAGACACTACCTGCCCTGTCTTGAAAGGGTGGCCTCTGGCTAGAAGAGGTGGGGGCTCTGGTAGTTCGTTTTCCTAGGCCTTGTGGAAGCAGCAGGACGAGAATGCTTTCTAATAAATTGTGTTTTTGATGGGTAATTCCTCTGAAAGTTTGGAACAGAAGAAACCAGCAGGTGTTTTAAATCCTGCATCTCCTTCCCCTTTTGCTGCAATGACTTAAATTTAAGTCAGCCACTTCTGTTCCAAACAGGGCTGTGTTGTCCAAAGGGGCATCAACCAGCTTGGCTGTAAAGTCATCTGGTAAAGGTTGTAGGCGTAGCCAGGAGTACCTCCTCAAGGCAGATGCTGATGCTGCTGATCTGGCTGAGGCCTTAGCAACATCATAATTGCACTTTACAGAGTGCCTGGTAAGCTGAGAAGTGAGAGCAAGTAGGGAAGACAGTGAAGCTTTGGCAGTAAAATCTGAGGAGTCTGACAATTCCTTGGCGATATTCTCTAAAAGGGACAAGACATATTTAGACATGTGTGTCTGGTAATTAGTAACCCTGAAAGCCAGGGTAGCAGAAGTGTATATTTTCTTATCCAGAGGTTCCACAGTTTTGCTGTTCTTGTCAGCAGGGAGAATGGTCGAGGACAGCAATAGTTTTGAAGCCTTATCACTGGAAATGGAAATAGTGTAAGGGTCTGCAACAGGACACTTAATCAGAAACTTTGCATTCTCAGGTACTTTATAAAACCTGTCAGGTCTGCGTGAAGCAGGGGGCTATGTCCGGATTCTGGGATGCTGAAGAGAAGGCATCCAGGAATGCAGGTAGAATGGGAGGAGCAGCAGTAGGGGTTGGGGAATCCATATGAATGGGGTCATACGACCTTTTTTTGGACCTCTTTTGACATTTCAGATTATTCCCACTTGAAATGTTCTTTCATTTTAGAAACAGTTTCCCCAAAAGTCAAATCTTCTGCTGGGGTGTCAGGGTCAACAGATTCTTCCTCTGGGGAACCATAGCCCGGGGGAAGGCAGCTGTGAAGTGTAAGACAGGGATTCTTCAGAAGAAGAATCAAAGAATTTCTCCTCTTTCCTCGGAGAGGGATCTGATGTCTGAGGCCTAGGGCTCAAAATGGGAGGAGGGATAGTTGATGTGCTTGGAGTGGTAGGCCGCAAGACCATAACGGCATTAAACAGACTGGCTGAAGGCCTGCCAGTCCGGGATGCTTTCAGGAGCAGGACACACTTGTTTTCTTTTTACCTTCCTTTTGAGAGACCTAGCGAGCGTCTGCATGGAGGAAGGCCTGGAATCCAGCGACTGTAAGGTAATGGAGGCATCCGTTGGTCCTGCTGAAAACACTGGTTCCCTCCGACGTTGGAAACAAATGTCGGAAAAGCCTCTGTGGACATGCCTCCGCACAAGACTGTGCAGCTTCTGTGAAGGTACCCACTGTATCTGAAGCGGTGGAGCCAGACTCTTCAACCAGGCCAATGTTGGTCACAGGCTGAGGGTCGGATGAAAGAGGCGCAGCGGAAGTCATAGGCCTGACAGTCTTGGCCTTCTTTTTTGGCAGGTAATCAGCGGAACCCTCCATACCTTAGGCTAACTGTTGAGATGCTGGTTTTACAGGTTGAGCGAGTGTAGATGGCTCAAAGAGTTTTGGGCACAAATGCCTGGCAAATGCTGCAGCCCTTGTAGTCGTGCCACCTACCTAAACAGAATAAACACTGATCATGGGCATCCTTGTGAGGTATCTGATGGCTGCATTTACAATTGCCCTTTCTGGATGACATGAACAAGCATTAGGATAAAATAAATGACTGTAAAGGTTCCCCAATGGGCACATGTCTGATTTCTTCTGAATCAGATGGCCAGGATGGCAGGAACACCTGACGTTCGCCTGGCGGCTGAGAAGTTGAGGGCTGGTGCGTGCAGACGTCACTTTTATGGCCCACGTTCTGCTAGCCATGTCAGATGTCCCCATGCACCATACAGTGACTGAAATCTTTTGTATACTGTCTGGACGTTCGGGTAGGAAGAGGAGTAAACCCATATGTGATGAATACTGCAACATGTGAATAGAAGGACATCTACAGTTTTAACAGCTAAAATGACTGAAGTACATGTCCTCTTACTAAACCTGTCCAACAACCTCCCTTTGCTGTTAAATGGAAGATTTTGTGGAAGCATAGGTGTCTTAGGCCAGAAGAACAGATAGCTAAACTTATAGGGTTTGACTTGAAACTTAAGGTTAATTAACAGATTTGCAAATTTGATCATCAGGTAGATAAAGATGAACATAATTCTATTTTCATATATCCTGAAAAATGTTTAAATAAAATAAAGGCTAAACTTCCCCCACTAGTTTTGGCATCTTCAACATTTGCAAGAACACCTTCATTGGAGGAGGTTAATGACCGCTTTTGCCAACTATGACATTCTTTTACAGCACTCATGATTTCACAGTGGTAGGAAACCAGAGGACTGTGAAGAGGAATCATCATGAATGAAAAATGTATTGAAATGCAGAAGTGAAAAGTTAATTATTATCCCTTAGAAGAAAATGCTGAAAAGGGCTTCTAGGTATTTTCTTTTTCTTAACCAAAACCTTCATCAGCAATGATAGAGGTGTAGATTGTTCCAGTTTAATCTCAGGCCTATACTGGTCTCCTAGAGGGATTAATGCTAGTTCATAGTTTCAATTGTGAAGCTATTTTCTTTCCTTAGCCAGTATTTTGCATCATAAGGAAGGAATAGAAACTGGGAAAATAGTCTCTAAACGGGAGAGAAAAAAAAGCCCTTGACAATTGTTTAAACATAGGTTCTGCCATGTCAAAACTTTGGGCTTGGTGTTTACTTCACCTCCAAAACTATTCTTGGAATGTCTGACATCTTGACCAACTCTGATACCAATGAAGGCGGTATTGATGAGCACCAATATCAGTAGAGGATCAACAGGCACAGAAGAAACCAATTTCATATCCCTATCTTTGGGAGTCTATAAAGATGAAATGCCAGCCTCAAATGTACCAGGAGGCAGTAAAGCAAAACTACAATTTTCTACAGAAGTCACCTTCCTTGTGATTAATTCAACCTTTCTTGGGATAGAATGTTCAACTTCCTCCATTTTAGCTGGCTCTACCGCATTCACTTCCTTTCTAATGAAAAAAAATTTCAGTTGGACAGAATTTTCAGCTTTTCACCTCCTTAAAGTTTTAGCAAATTTAAACCTAAAAGTTTAGTCCTCCGTGCTGTACTTTTATTGTCCTTTTTGCTTAAGGCTTGAACAAAGTCATCTAAAACTATGTACTTAACACAGGTGCATTTATTAAGCAATTTAACCACTATTGAAATATGAAGAGACTACAAAGCTGGACTACAGCGATGGGAGTAACAAAAACACTTAAAAATAAAATGCAGTTAAAACACGATATAAAACAGCTGCTATACAACATTTCTTCACAGAAATGTGCAGCACTCAAATGAAAAAAGTGGCAAGTCTTGCAATGCTTGATGAAGTTGCAGGTGTCCCCTGACTGCACTGTGTTAGGAAGTTACAGTTAAGCTTTTGGTGATTTTTTTTTTTTTTTATAAAGACATGGGTGTCAATGACTTCAGCTTGTGAAAGTGGTAGTGTCATGACAATGGCCAGGAAAATAGAAATGTGCATTTAATAGAGAGGGAAAGACTGATCAATGCTGCAACATTTCTCTGATAAAAAATGACTTGCTTGAGAGTTAGAGATAACTAGAAGTGAAGATGGTTTGGTGGCACACATCTGGACTGCTGGATAAATGAGACTAGAAATGCATGAAGTGGAAAACGCCAGGATTTTACACGACCTGCAGTTTGCCATGATGCCCAGTCAATGTTGTTAAAGTGTGAAATATGGAAAATGTTGGTGGCCACATGGAGTGTACACACCAAAATTAACTGTAATGGAGCACAAGGCTCAAAGGAAGAAACTGAAATTAACTGGAGAAGTAGAAGAGGAAGTTGATTAAATGGATTTTTTAAAAACCTAGATAGTGCATTACACAAAGTTTTACTAAATTATCAGCGGGGGTTTGTGAAATTGAATAGGTTATCACTGTCTGTACCAGAGACTTGTTGCGTAATTTTCAAGGTGATACTGAAGAAATTTGTATCTACATATGAAAAGGAGCAGGTAAGTGACAGCTGTGGCAACGAGGTAAGAACCTTGTGTTATAGTGAGTCAGCTGTATAAGTGGATTACTGTTACTCAGATAAAACTTTTAGTAAATGATGATGCAGTCAGTGGTGTTACTAAAAAAAAAAGAGTGCAACACAAATTAAAATATAGGTTTACCTTTCCATCTACATTGAGATTTACTCGTAATATAGTGTGCTGACATTTACCTGAAATCAAGATGCTATGGAACAGCTAAATGAGTCAATCCAACATTCATCAGTTGAGCGTATGAAGGCTGATTGTATCGGACTGATAAGCCCAGGTGATTCCTACAGCATGATGGAGAATGGGTGGGAGCAGGAACAGCAGCTAAGCAGAAAGGAATGAGTATTGTTGGTCAAGTTTTTTTTTTTTTTTTTTTTTTTACAGATGGTGTGACGCATTTCATTTAACTGACTGGATATAGTTTAAGGGCAGAATCTGGTTTAAAATGGACTACTTAGAGTCTCTTCCTGGAGAAGTACACCTCCCTGACAGTTCGACTGGACAGCATCAACAAGAACATTTAGGCGGTTCATTAGAATTATGGTAAATTAAAAAGTACAGTTTTGTACCTACCATAAATGTAGATGTCCGATAGATATGCAACTGCAGTCGTAACATATAGGTTGTCCTGCCTCAGGCAGCCCTCGGTCGGCCGAATTCCAAAGTCTGGGTCCGGCGTCGGCTGGTGTCGCCTCCTCTCCGACGTCACAACGGCTGGAGTATAAAGGCATCGGCCGACGCCATCTTCTTCAGTGTTTCTTGCCCCAGATGCCAGGTGCCCCCCTAGGAAGGCTAAATTTGGTGAATGGATAAACAATTCCAGACATGCACAACAGTAATAAACAGATACACCATAGGAGATACCCCCAGCTAAAAAGGAACAGGGGGAATGGACCCAAATGAAGAAAAAGAGGGGAAGGAGGGAGGGGAAAATCCGACTGCAGTTGCATATCTATCGGACATCTACATTTATGGTAGGTACAAAACTGTACTATGTCCTTCAAGAATGCAACTGCAGTCATAACATATGGGTTGAGTACCATAGCCAAGCTGGGGGTGGATGGAGCTAAGAAAAAGATGGTGTAGCTAAAATGCCCTGCAAGACTGCCGAAGCAAAGCCTGCTCGGGATCTGGAGTATAAAGGCAGGTTGTAGTGTTTGGTAAATGTATGCACGGAGCTCCATGTAGCAGCCTCTAGAATGTCCTTTGTAGCCACTCCTCTTAGGAAAGCTGTGGATGTGGCTATAGCTCTGGTGGAATGTGGCCTAATATTGGCTGGCACACTTTGTAAGAATAGCAGAATCTGATGCAGTGTCAAATCCATTTTGAAATTGTTTGCTTGGAGATTGCTTTACCTTGTATTCCAGCAGCATAGGCTACAAACAGCTGGTCAGACTTTCTGGTGGCCTTAGTTCTGTCCAAGTAGTAGCGTAGTTGCCTGTGTATGTCCAAGGTATGCAGCAGTCTTTCCCCTCTATTTTGAGGATTGGGAAAGAAAGTAGGAAGGTGAATAGCTTGATTTAGAGACGCCCTGGAAATCACCTTTGGCATGAAAGAAGGATTTGTTCTTAGAGAGACTCTGTCCTGATGGAAAATGAGGAAAGGAGGTACTGCCATGAGTGCCTGCATCTCCGAAACTCTTCTTGCTGATGTGACTGCCAATAGAAAAAACGTTTTCCAGGATAGAAATTGCATCTCCGAGGTTGCTGCTGGCTCAAAGGGAGGCAGAGATGATTTTTCCAGTACAAAATTGAGGTCCCATGCAGGTACTGGTTGTTTTCTGGGAGGCTTGATATTCTTTATCCCTCTCAGGAACTGTCTTAGCAAAGGATGTGAGAACACTGGTGGATCACAATTGTATCTTGCTGAGATTGCTGAGGCATGAATCTTTATGGAAGAATATGAGAGTCCAGTATGAAACATTTCTGCCAAGTATTCCAATATCTGAGGTATACTCAGTACTGTTGTATCCTGACCCCTGTTGGCAGCCCAAATGCCGAATCTCTTCCACTTGGCTGAATAGGCTTTTCTGGTGGATGGTCTGCGTGCTTCCAATAAGATATCCTGATCTGCCTTGGAAAGATTGGAGGCGGAAGGAGTTATAGTAACCTCCAGGCTGTCAGATGTAATGATTTCAGGTTCTGGTGAACAGTCCTGTAGTTGTGTTGTGTTAGGAGCAGGGGCCATAGGGGCAGAGGCCACGGTTTGGTCCGAGTTATGCTCAACAGCAATGGGTGCCAGTGTTGCTTTGGCCAGTCTGGAGCTATCAACAGAACTTTTCCAGGTGATGATTCGTGTGAGATGCAAATAGATCTATGTCCGTTCTTCCCCATGTCTGTTATTTGTGAAAAAATGTGGGGATGCAGCATCCATTCGTGTGGATCCAAGAAATGTCTGCTCAGCTTGTCCGCCAGTACATTGTCCTTGCCTGGCACAAACTGGGATTGCAGATGTATCTTCAGACTTGGTGCTTTTTCCCAGAGAGTCATTGTTAGCCTGCAGAGGGGGTATGAATGAGTCCCTCCCTGCTTGTTTATATACCACATGACAGTGGTGTTGTCTGTCCTTATTAGTAAATGTCCTTGCTGCAGTGATTTTTCGAAACTCTCGATTGCATGTATCACTGCCATCATCTCTTTTTGGTTTATGTGCAGATGTCTTTCCTTTGGTGTCCATTGACCTTGAACGCATCTGCCCTCCATGTGCGCCCCCCATCCATGATCTGAGGCGTCTGTTGTAATTGTTTGACCTGCTTGAGGTCTGTTGAAAGACATGCCTTTGTTTGATTGACTTGCTTGAGCCCACCATAAGAATTCCTTTTGCAGACATGGAGTAAGTGGGATTACGTCCTCTAGGCTTTGGCTGTGTTGGGACCATAAGCTTTTCAAATACCATTGCAGCTTTCTCATATGAAGTCTTGCCAAAGGTATCAAAAAAATGCATGATGCCATGAACCCCAGGGCCTGCAGGAATTTCCTTGCAGTCAGCTGGGAGAGCCGTGCTAGGCCTTTGAAGTACTCTGGTAACTGCTGTTGTTTTTCCTCTGTGAGGTAGGCCATTTGTGTTTGTGTGTCCAGTTTGGCTCCTAGAAAAATAATCTGTTGGGATGGCAGTAGTCTTGATTTCTGAATGTTGACTGTGTATCCCAAGGCCTGTAGTAATTGCATGACGTAGTCCAACTTTTTTATTAAGGTTTGTCTGTTGTCTGCTTGTATGAGACAGTCGTCCAGGTAGGGGTATATTTGAATTCCCTGGAGTCTGCAGTGTGCCACTACTGATGCCAGGCATTTCGTGAACACTCTGGGCGCAGTAGATAAGCCAAACGGCAATGCTGAGAATTGATAGTGCTCTGTCCCTGCAAGAAATCTGAGGTATCTTCTGCAGCTTTGTCTGATTGGGACATGCACGTATGCCTCCTTGAGGTCCAGAGTGACCAGCCAAGACCCCTTGCCCAGCATGGGAAGGAGTTGCTGTAACGTCAGCATTTTGAACTTTGGCACAATGAGAAAGGTATTTAGAGTAGACAAGTCCAGTATAGGCCTCCATTTGTTTTCCTTTCTTGGAACAAGGAACAGTCTTGAATAGAAACCCTGGCCTTGCTCCTGGGGAGGTACCTTTTCTATTGCTTTTATACTTAATAGCTTTGAAACTTGAATGAAAGCCTCTGCCCTTTGATGGTGTGGCAGGTTTGGCATGGCTTGTCTTGTAGGTAAAGTATGGAAGTGGAATCTGTAACCCTTGTCTATTAAATCCAGGATCCAACTGTCCTTGGTTAAGGTATGCCAGTTTGTTGAGAATAAGGATAATTTTCTGCCCAAGGGTGCTTCTCTCTGAGCCCTTGTAGGCGGTATGAAAGTCAAGTCATTGTGATTGTCCTTGTGGTGCAGCTGGACTGGCTGCAGCACTTCTTTGATTTGTAGGTTGCCATTGGCGTCCCCTGTAGGAGCCTCGGTATTGTCCTCGGCCATGCCTGTTCTTTCCCCTTTGAAACTTGTCCGAGTCTGGGAAGGACCAATTCTTTGAAGGCCAGTTTCTACTGAATCTGGGTGGCTGAACCTGGAGGAAATCCTTGACTGTCTGTACTGACTTAGCTTTTTCCTCAATGGACTTCAACACATCTTGTGCATTAGCGCCAAAAAGCTTCTGTTTTTCCAGAGGTGCATCAATTAACTTTACTTTGACATGGTCTGGCAGTGGCTGATCTTTTAACCAAGCATGTCTACGTATCACAGCCCCAGTCATGGCTGCCCTACATGAAGCTTCCAATACATCATAACCACACTGAAGAAAGTGGTTGTTAACCTGCTGAGTGTTATGTATGTGATCCTGCAATGCCTTTCTATCAAGGGGCTCAGGAGAGGCTAACTTTTTCTGTAAATCATCCAGTAAAAAATCCTGGTACTGAAACATATGAAAAAGGCAGTTAAGAGACCTCATGGCTAGGGTGGTTGAGGTATAAACTTTTTTACCCGATCTCTCCATAGGCCTGGCTTCCCTATCTGCTGGCAAAGGATTCTTGGCAGAGGAGGTAGCCACTCCCTTGGGACCCTGTGAAATAGTTTCTAAATCCACGGTGTGGGCCTTAAAGAGATGTTTGTGAGTGTCAGGGACTCTGTAATATCTATCTGGCTTGACAGGAGCAGGGGGGAGAGTCTCAGGGTTAGCACTGGAATCAGAGAAAACATCATCCAAAACATCCATCACAGGAGGAATAGCTAAAGGTCTGTGCTGGGGAAGCTTTAGGAAGGTACGGAGCCTTTTCCTGGAATCAGAGAATTCCTGACCCTGCCATTGGAAATGCTCCCTCATTGAGTGCAGGACTTCACCAAAAGAGAAATCCTCTGGAGGAGAGGCAGAGGGAATTGATTCCTCAGCATCAGAGTCCTCATAGGCCTGGAAAGATTCTTCTTGAATGTCTGAATGCTCAGAATCCCCAGAGGCCTCATCTGAGGACAGGTTTTCAGTCTGCTCAGTTCTAGGCCTTTTCTCTGCAGGAGGCTGAGAACCTCTGTCTGGGTGAGACTGAGACCCCCTGATAAGGGAAATAAGGTCTGCAACAAGAGACAATCTGTTTATCAGAAGAGGGGGCCTGGACAGCAAGTTTAGGATGGGCCTTGGCCTGGCTGGCGGCCTTAGTACGTGCAAAGGCCTTGATGGACATAGATACAGGAGGCCTAGCAGCCCCACACGTGCAGGAGTGACCTTGTCCACCGGAATGGTGTCGGGTAAATCAAGAAATTCGGTATCCGGAGGAAAATCGACAACCGGCACCAGAGAGGTCTCCGGGACCGAAGGACTAGTTATCGCTGGGTCGTCGGTCTGGAACAGCTGAATTACCGCTTCCGCAGGGACCGAAGCACTAGCGGAGGGTCTAGGAGTAGTATCGGTAGAGGACGCGGGCCGAGGATGCCGGTCCCGGTCCTTCCGTTTTTTGGAAGACTGAGCTGTCGGTAGATCCGACGGCATGATATACACGAAGGATTCGCCAAAAAAGTCTTCAGCAAATTCTGCCCGGCGCCTGAGAGTGCGCTTATTGAAGCAAGCACAGGCAGCGCAGGCCGAGACGTCGTGGTCTGGGCCCAGGCAAGGAAGATAATAAGAATGGAAGTCCTTATGAGGTATTTGTTTACCACAAGACAAATAATTATTAACTTTCTCAATTTGTTCTGACATCGGCTGAGGCAAGAAAAATGTTCCCCAACGGGGTACTTAGCTTTTAGATGACTTCAGTACTGAAAACACAGGAGCTGACCGACCGGCACTTGCGAACTGCTTCTGCTTCGGGCACCGCGCGGCAAGAAAGATTGAAGAAGATGGCGTCGGCCGATGCCTTTATACTCCAGCCGTTGTGACATCGGAGAGGAGGTGACACCAGCCGACGCCGGACCCAGACTTTGGAATTCGGCCGACCGAGGGCTGCCTGAGGCAGGACAACCCATATGTTACGACTGCAGTTGCATTCTTGAAGGACATCTGTATTACTTTGAAGGGAGGTCCCCCTAAAATGTTGATGCTGACAGCCTACTTGTCACTGAAGATTATTTTAAATTAAAAAATCTTTTTTACACATGAGAAGTCAAGGCTACTCACCATTAGGGGTTGGGAAGGATAACTTGAACAGTTTTAAGTTCAGAACAGCACTGCAGCCATGCAGATTAATGATGCATATCACTGGGTAACATTTCAGTCTCATGTACGTTTATTTTAGAGGTAAAGGCAGCTTCCTTGCTGAACAAGGAACAAAAAAACAATTCATATCAGAGTATGCCTTGTAAACAGAATGCAAAGCAGCATGCATTAGATCACAGAGTTGTCATGTATGACGTTTACAGCTTTTCAAAGCTGTTTGCCCGACAGTACACAGTCATGAGTTCTTGACATTGTTTTCATATGAGCTCTGCATGAAGCCCCAGAACTGTGCCACTAAAGTTTAGCGAGGGGGATTGTTAAATCAGTATGGAAACAGACACAGCATGTCAACATTTCTTCAGCACATCTGTTTTGCAGAACATACACTTCGGCCTTAGAAAAGAATACTTGCTGTGCTAGAGGGACCACCCTTAAATTATGTTTTGGCACAGAAATGGGTGAAGTTCATAGTTTGAGAATTATCCGACAAAGTGAATGTGGGAAAAAAAGGCTTATGGCTCCAAGTACAGTTCATGCATACATAAAGGAAGAAAAATGCTTGCAATATAAAGGCCATCAAAAAGACATGCTGGATAAATACTGGTTTTAGACAGCAAGGACCTAAACCTTGTAGGAGCCCATGACTAGACACCCTGAACTGGAAATACAAAAACTCAAAATTTAATCAGCTTGGAAGATTGGGATGCAATGATCTGAAACTTAGAGACCATTTCTTCCAACACCTTGCTATAGTTATGTCTTACCTAACATAACCCTCTTTTTAATGAAGAAAAGTCTACAATGCCACTGGGGGCCTTTTGCTGATGGGATGGAATGGGTTAGGAAACTTCAAAGTTAGGAAAGTGCACAAATTAAAAGTAGTAGTGGGTTGTTACTTAGTCAGGATCCTTAGAGAGGAGAATGGATTCAGACAAATCTTGTTTTGGCTATAAACCATCCTGGTACTCTTTAGAAACTAAACTGGATGAACGTGTGAAACACATGGGCTTTCTGATGAGTGTTACATAATCACACAAAAGGTTAAAAAATTTTACAAATCACCTTGCCAAAAATTCAAGGCTTTCACCTACTCCGACATGCATGGAGTTGGAGATGTGGGTTAGGATGGCGAGGCTAAATATTTAGAGTCATGGTTTGTGAATGTAAAAATAAATGCTCAGTTTTAAAAGGCAGAAAAGTCACAAAAGCTACAGAAAAACTCACTCAAGCCTAGGAGTACACTGTTGGAACACAGTAGCACACTCCACTGAGAAAGTCTTCCTTTTCTCACATTAATCAGCAGTACGTAAGAGGAATCATTTAAAAGTCACATAATATCCAAAAAAAGAAACAGTGACATAATCAAGTCAATGTTTCCTAGGGTAAATTCTCAAATCTTGCTAGTGATGACTTCCTAGCATTTTCAATGCACATCTGTCTACATCACTAAATATAAGCACATATAAAACTGCTTTGAATAAGCACATCTGTGGTCATTTCTCCAGATCTTTGAATCCCTTTGCTATTTAAGGTCGATATTTCTAACCCTGCAAATTCATCATTTTCAGTAATACATCAGTAATAAAAAAAAAAAAAATATATATATAAAATGGCAAAACACACATCAGCTTTATATATTTGATCTGTTCTTTTTCTGATCAGAGTTACAGTAACAATTTTATACCCCTGAATCAAAACCCTGGTAACAGTCTAAGCAGTACATTTTTTAACTCAATATTTTACATCCTATGCGTTCAGCAATAAAGCTTGGATCAGTCTGCCGAGTACCATTACAACTTTTATGGGAATTTTATTTTGCTGGCTTATGTCCAGCTACAGGCACATAATTCTATAATCTTGTTGACTATAAATACTGAACTTAGCTACTGCTAGCATTTTCCTCGTTTACTTAATGGCCTCTTGCAAAAGCAACCTCAACTTATGCAGAACCGCCTTCTGTTATTAAGTGGACAAAATCTAAATCAAAGGTTTCACAATACAAGAAAAAATATACTGTTATGAGAAACACAAAGACAAGTACATAATTATACACATTTATGTGCATGCATGTGTATATCTATATATATATATACATACACACACACACACACACACACACAAAGTAAAACCAAGACAAATGAAGATCCGACCACTAAAGGTAGGTACTGCAACTTAAGTTGTGAATTAAAAAAGTATTACTTTTGTAAGATTTATTGAAGACAGCTGTATTGAGCACTCCTTTATCAAGTTTTAATAAGACATCCAAGAACTCTATGCTGTTATTAGAATGATTCATGGTGAATCATAGAAAGCTCATGGTGGTTTCAAGGTAAACATGAACGTTTTTTAACATCTCGATCGTACCTTCCCAGATGATGAAAACATCATCCACAAAATGTTTAAAGTATAAAATATGTGGGCAATAGACTTCATTGGGAGCAAGCATGATGAAGAATGTGGCAAGACTAAATTGGCATAGCTGTTAGCACAGGGGGTGACTATGGCTACCCCCCATTTCTGCCAAAATTTCTTTTTATATATGAAGATGATGTTCTCCAACACAATACTTAGGAGCATACAAATTAGATCAGTTTTCCCATTATATCCTTTTTTGCTGTTTAGGAAAGAACCAACTGCCTGTACGCCATACTCATTAGCTATTACTGTGAATAATCTGTTATGTCCATTCTTACCATGTAGCAAAAAGTAGTTTTGTACCTACCATAAATGTAGATGTTCGAGTGTTCACCCTGCTGCAGTCATTACACTTGGATTATCCTGTCGTCAGGCGGTCCTGCAGTCGGCCGGATTTCCAAAGTCTTGGTCCGACGTCAGTTGCAGTCACCTCATCCCTGACGTCAGTGCGCCAGGGGTACATATATTGCAACAGACGCCATTTTCTTCAGTATTTCTTGCCCCAGATGTCAGGTGCCCCCAAAAAGGTGATCCAAATCAGTACCAAATGGTGTGAACACTGTACAAACACAAAATCCCTTCAGCTATAAGCAAATACATCAGTAAGGCATAGCAGAGGTTTAGCCAGTAAATCAGAGGGGTTGGAGGGAGGGTAACCTGGACTGCAGCAGGGTGAACACTCGAACATCTACATTTATGGTAGGTACAAAACTGTACTGTGTTCATCGTGTTACCCTGCTGCAGTCATTACACTTGGGTTGAGTCCCAAAGCTAAGGTAGGGTGGAGGCATCATAGACGGTTAATGGAGGCAATGAGGCCCTGCAGAACTGCAGTGGCGAAGCCTGCCCTGGACTTAGAATAAAGAGGTAAGTGATGGTGTTTGGTGAAGGTGTGCACTGAACTCCAAGTTGCAGCTTCTAACATTTCCTTGGTAGGAACCCCCCTGAGAAAGGCTGTAGAGGTAGCTGTTGCCCTGGTAGAGTGGGATCTAATGGTAGGAGGAACTGGTTTCCCATGATGGTTATAGCAGAATCGGATGCAATGGCCTATCCATTTAGAAATGGTTTGCTTGGATATGGCCTTCCCTTGAGAGGCTGTAGCATAGGAAACAAAGAGCTGGTCAGTTTTTCTGAAAGCCTTAGTTTTATCCAAGTAGTAACGAAGCTGCCTGTGAATGTCCAAGGAAAGCAGGAGTCTCTCACCTTTGTTCTGGGGATTGGGGTAGAAAGTGGGTAGGTGGATGGTTTGATTTAGAGCTACACTGGAAACCACCTTAGGCATGAAGGAAGGATTAGTTTGTAGAGAAACTGTCTTGATGAAAAAAGAGGAAAGGTTCCACTGCCATAAGTGCCTGCAATTCTGAAACTCTCCTAGAAGTTTATTGCCAGGAGCAGGGCAGTCTTCCAAGATAGGAACTGAAGGTCTGCAGAAAAAGCTGGTTCAAAGGGAGGTAGCATTAATTTTTCCAGAACAAAGTTGAGGTCCCATGTTGGTGTAGGGGCTCTTCTAGGTGGTCTAATGTTTTTCGCCCCTCTGAGGAACTGCCTTAGGACAGGATTTGAAAATAAAGGTGGATTTGTGTCGTAGTGAGCTGAAATAGCTGACGCATGGATTTTAATTGAGAAGAAGGAAAGTCCTTTATGCAACATCTCAGCTAAATACTGCAGAATGTGAGGCATATGAGGCTGAGTTGTGTCCTGGCCTTTAGCTTGGTTCCAAGCAGAAAACCTTTTCCATTTGTCCGAGTAAGCCTTCCTGGTGCTTGGCCTCCTGGCTTCTAGAATAACATCCAGCACTGCTTGTGAAAGAGGGGCTGGTAGGATGCTTAATTGATTTGCCATGCAGCCAGGTTTAAGGTTTTGATCTGGCCGTGTAGAATCTGCTTGTCTTGCTGCGTGAGCAAATGAGACATTTGAGGCAATATCCATGGTGGGCTGTGAGTCATATTCTTCAATAGCGGGTACCAGTGCTGGCGTGGCCGGTCTGGGGCTATGAGAATCATTCGAGGTTTCTCCTTTTTGACCTTCAAAAGAACCTTTGTGAGAAGAGGTAATGGAGGAAAGGCATATACTGTCAGGTTTTTCCAACTGAAGGAGAGAGCGTCCACTTTCCAAGCTTGATGGTGGAATGTCCTTGTACAAAATTTTGTCAGCTGGTAGTTTTGAGGACTGGCAAACAGGTCTATATTTGGTAGGTCCCATCTTTGAGTTATCATTGTAAATATTTGTGGGTCTAGCTTCCACTCGTGGGGATCTTTGATGTTTCTGCTTAGGTCGTCTGCCAATGTGTTTTTCCGTCCTGGCAGGAATTGAGCTTGTAACTGGACTTGGTAGGCCAGAGCTGTGTTCCATAAGATTATTGCTTGCCTGCAGAGAGGGTAGGAATGTGTGCCCCTTTGTTTATGTACCACATTACTGTGGTGTTGTCCGTCTTTATTGCAAGTTGTCCAGGCTGTAGTAGATCCTTGAAGGCTGTCAGAGCTTTCTGTACAGCTAGCATCTCTTTTTGGTTTATGTGCAGTTTTCTTTGTTCTGCAGTCCATAGGCCTTGAATGCATTGCCCTGCCATGTGTGCCCCCCAGGCATAGTCTGAAGCATCTGTTGCGATTATTTGCCTGTGTGGGGGCAAGGTGAAAGGCTGACCCTTGTTGAGGTGACATGCCTGTGCCCACCACAGAAATTCCTGTTGAAGGCAGGGAATGAGAGACATCAGTGTCCAAGCTGTGGCTGTGTTGAGACCATACGCTTTTTAGGTACCACTGTAATTTCCTCATATGCAGTTTTGCAAATGGTATTATCAGAATGCAAGATGCCATGAAGCCCAAAGCCTGCAGAATTTTTCTTGCAGTTAATTGGGTCTTTGTTGCCATTGTTTTGAAATATTGAGTCAGTTGTAATAGCTTGTCTGGTGTAAGATAAGCCTTCTGGGCCGTTGTGTCCAAGCTGGCACCCAGGAATGTCATTTTTTGTGAGGGTACTAGTTTTGACTTCTTTTCATTTACTGTGTACCCCAGACAATTCAGTAGATGCTTCACAAAAGCCAGATGTTGTAAGAGAATGTCTTTTCTTTCTGCTTGAATGAGGCAGTCGTCCAGGTATGGATATATTTGAATTCCACTTTGTCTGCAGTATGCAATTACTGGTGCCAGGCATTTTGTGAATACTCTGGGCGCAGTAGATAAGCCAAAGGGCAGTGCAGAGAATTGATAATGGGTTGAACCTGCAAAGAAACGGAGGTATCTTCTGGAACTTTGTCTGATAGGGACATGCAGGTATGCCTCCTTGAGGTCCAACTTTACCACCCATGCTTCCTTGCCCAACATGGGAAGTAGCTGCTGTAGTGTTAGCATCTTGAAGGAACTTGTAAGTGTTTAGAATTGAAAGGTCCAGAATTGGTCTCCAAGCATTTTCTTTTCTGGGTACTAGGAAGAGTCTTGAGTAAAATCCTTGGCCTTGCTCTTGAGTTGGTACCCTTTGAATGGCTCTCATGGCCATGAGAGCTGTAATTTGTTTTTGAGCCTCTGCCCTTTGATTTTGTGGCAGGTTTGGCATTCCTCTTTTTATTGGCAAGGTGTGAAAGTGGAATCTGTATCCTCGTAAAATTATGTCTAGTACCCATTTGTCCTTTGTGACCATGTGTCAGTTGTCTGCAAATAGTGCTAGCTTTCCCCCCAGGGGGGCTGACAAAAGAGCTTTGTTTGGCCAGTTGAGGTGCAAGTCATTGAGTTTGCCTTCTGGTGGATTGAGACCTGTCTTCTCCTCCCTTCTGTGTTGTAGTGCCCCATTGGCGAGGTTTATACTGAGCTTGTGGTTGTCCTCTGCCCCTTGGGCACCTGTATTTACCCCTCTAAGGCCTGTCAGTGGCTGGAAAGGACCAATTTTTTGTTGGCCAGTTTCTGTTGAAGCGAGGGGGTTGTACTTGTAGGAAATCTTTGACTGTCTGCATTGATTTTGCCTCATCTTCCATTTTCTTTAAAACTTCTTCTGCTTTAACACCAAAAAGAACATCCTGCTGTAAGGGAGCATCTAGTAGTTTTGCTTTAACATGATCAGGCAGACTTTGTTCCTTTAACCAGGCATGCCTACGTATAAATGATCCAGTGACAGCTGCTCTGCAGGAGGCCTCTAAAGAATCAAACCCACATTGCAAGGTATGTCTACCTACCTGCTCGGTGGCATGCAACAAATCCTGTACTACTTTCAATTCAGATTGTTGAGGGAGGGTGGTTATCTTTTGTTTTAACTGAGAGATCAGAAATCGCCGATACTTAAGCATATGAAATTGACAGTTTAGAGCTCTCATAGCTAAAGTGGCTGAGGTATAAACCTTTTCCCCCCATCTGTCTAGTGCTCTTGAATCCCTTTCAGAAGGTACTGGATTTTTTGCCATGGAAGCCTTAGCCCCCTTGGGACCCTGGGAGATAGTCTCTGGGTCAGCTACTGGGCTTTTGTAAAGAAATTTGTAGGAATCAGGTACTCTGTAGTATCTGTCAGGTTTGGCCGGTGCAGGAGGCAGAGAGTCAGGGTTGAAACTGGATTCTAAATAGACATCATCCACAATGTCCATAACAGGAGAGATGGCTAGAGGTCTGTGTTGGGGGAGTAAAAGAAACTCTCTGAGCCTTTTCTTCGAATCAGAGTAATCCTGACCTTCCCAGTGAAAATGCTCCCTCATAGTGTGTAAAGTTTCCCCAAAAGAGTAATCTTCTGGAGGGGAAGCTGAGGGAATAGAGTCCTCAGCATCATAATCTTCATAAGGAGAGAAGGAATCGTCTCGGTCCTCAGAGGAATCCGAAGAAATAGACAGTTGTTCAGAGGAAGCAGATTCTTCCTCTAGTCTAGGCCTTTTGTCAGGAGGAGGGAGAGAACCCCTGATAAGAGAAATCAAATCTTCAGCCATCCTGAGCATCTGTTTCTTAGGCATAGGGCCTTGAACGAGACTGAAGTGAAGCCTTTTTCGGTTTGGAAGGAGTCTTCGACTTGGAAAACGTTTTGACTGTAAGAGTCGTCTGTCTGAAAACGCCTTCTGAAACAGATGGCGTTTCAGAAGCACCGACGTCCTTGTAAGGTAAACAGTCGGTAGGGCCTGAAGTAAAAGGCTGCATCGGCCTAGTACATTCCATCAAAATATCTGTAGCGGTCTCGGTTTCTAGAACTGTGGTAGTCAGAGGCTGCGTTGGAGCCTCACTGATAACCGGATCAACAGAGGCCTCGGAATCGGGCTTAGGCCTGGGCTGTCGATCCTTATCCCTGCGCTTTTTGTGCACATCGGTAGTCGGAAGCTCTGACGGCATGTTATAATTAAATTTTCTATCAAAAAAGTGTCGTGCGAAATCAAATCGTCTTTTAATAGCTTGTTTATTAAATCTAGCACAAAAATGACAAGAAGTGACGTCATGATCAGGGCCTAGGCAAGGTATGCAATAAGAATGAAAATCCTTATGAGGTATTTGCTTCCCACAAGAAATGCAATTGTTAACTTTTTCTGACATTGGTCTGAGGCAAAAAAAGTTTCCCCAACGGGGTACTTAGCTTTATAGAAGACATCGGTCTGAAATTCGAATTCGAAAATCTCAGGAGTCTGCCGACCGACACTTGCGAACTGCTTCTGCTTCGGGCACCGCGCGGCAAGAAAGACTGGAGAAAATGGCGTCGGTTGCAATATATGTACCCCTGGCGCACTGACTTCAGGGATGAGATGACTGCAACCAACGTCGGACCAAGACTTTGGAAATCTGGCCAACTGCGGGACCGCCTGATGACAGGATAACCCCAAGTGTAATGACTGCAGCAAGGTAACACGATGAACATCTTCTGATCTATGGATGTCAGATCACACACAGAGAGAGCATAAAAAATCTTGTCCTAAAGAACCATAATTGCCAAGGAGCATGCATTCTTTAGCTCATGTTCCATATACATGGAAAGGGCCTCTGTTGCCCATCCCTCAACTGTAACAATTGTACATAGTGGATTACTTTGATCCTTATGAATCTTGGGTAGTCCTTTAACAGTGGGTATGGAGGGATGCTGAATCTTAAGAAATTCTATGAATCCTGATTTTATTTTATGACCATTCAAAAGCTCAAATAAGGCATTGCTTATGTCTTTGCTCATCTGGTTCACCCTCAGATGGTCAATAACTTGATAAGTTACCCAATTCATTAAGCATATCCAGTATTTTGTTATAGAGGTGCCTGTCCTGTACAACAATAGCACCTCCTTTATCAGCTTGATCAGATTATTAGCTTGCAGATCTTTTAATGTTTTCTTATCTGGTTTGAGGTTATGAAGTGATGTCTCCTTGACGTCAACTTCTTGGTAATATGTTCACATATCTTTAAAAAAGCAACAGCAGCACTATTTTGAGGTATATATGTACTGGATTTCCTTCAAGTGTATATGTAAGAGTAATTGTTCCCAAAAATACTCAAGCTTAATATTCCCACAAAATAGTTTTAAATCAACCATCCTTTGCACACTGCCAATACTGTCAATGTTTTTACATTGGTAAGACTAACAGACAGTTAAAAGAAAGAATATCCAAATATATATATCCAAATATATCTAAAGGGTGTAAAGAGCCCCTTGATGAAACATAGTATGGACAAGGATTCTCACAGTTTTTTGGTTTTGGCCCTTCAAGTTATGTATGAAAATCCTTGAGGTGGAGGCATTGTAACTTAAACTGAATTAGCTAAGATGAAATGGATAGGTAATTTACGTGCTGATGCTTTCCAGGATTGAACACTTTGTCTTCCCCTCAAACCAGCTTTGAAGAAGCACAAACTCGAACTTCATTGATGGATTCTGTACCACTGGATATGTACAATTTAGATCTACATCTGTATTATGTGCATTTTTATTCATAGTAATACTCGGTTTCATGTGAGCTCCATACAATAGGTTTATGCTTACTTCTATTTCTATGTATTCACTGTAACTTGTTTATTGATTAAATAAGATCCTTTGCTGGATTTTTTTCACCACATTTGCACATATGGATTTTGTATGCCAGTTTGTCCTATTACTTCAGAAATAAGTGTGTGCGCCATCTTTTAATTGTATTTAGCAGGTGAAATGGGCTTTCCACTATCCTACAGTAAATTTGTACCTTAGCCTCCTGTTGTTACACAGCTGAGCTGATTTTTTTGCCTTTCATATGGGGCCAATAAATTAGGTACATCCGTGCAATGTTTTGTGGTTCATTATGAATATGACATGTGTGACCTAATACCTGTTTTTATAGAATTATATAATCAGAATTAATATGCAAGCTTTATGTAATGATTGCTGACATTTTTTTTTCAATTGCTTAATGAGTTTCGCTCATTGATGATTACAGGGCAGAATAGCTTTATGCCGATAGCTGAATGGGTGAAATAATTTACAACCAAATGAGAGTAACCTTCTATGCATAATCAGCAATCTTTGATGTCTGTTAAATATGTATAGCCCTTAGCATTTTGTTTCATTGTATATATACATACAACAGTAATTTCTGAGACGCCATACTGTTATATACACTTCTAACGTTTAGCACTCGAGCTCGATGGACATTTTAGTTCTTCTGAGTGCTCAATGATTTTTTTGATTTTTGTTTTTCTGTTTCTGTCTTTGACAGGTGCTACATGACCAAACTTAGTTACTTGATTTTTGTGCCAGTTGGTGTGGTTTTACATTGGTTTATTTTTGTAATTGGTCATCAAGTATAGCACTTGTTATTTTTGCTGTGCAAGTTATTGGATGAGATTTACTATCGTATACATTACAGTAATATTTTCCATCATTAATTTTATTGTTTATTTGCAATACGTCTGCAGTACTCTTTCATGAGGTTTTGCTTAGTATACATGTATCTTTTCACAATTAGTTTTGTAACATTTTTAATTTTGTCGATTACAGGACATAACATCTTCATGCTGACAGTTGATTGGATGTAATAACACCCTATAAACAGTGAGAGCACATTTGCTTTTCCATGTGCATTATTGGCCAGCTGTGACATCCACTGCTTGATAAAGCTGTATATGCACAATTTTAGTATTGTTTGATCGTATAAATATATATTTAATATGGAATTGTAAGAAATTAGATTGAACTATACAATCTTAATGTCCAATGTACAATATAACCTGATGGACACTTCGATTTCAATGGAGTGTCCAATGATTTTCTTTGATTGGTGTAACAATATTTTACAACCGAGCATATACTTGACTTTTCCTATACATTACTGGCTATCCGTGAAGTCTGGTGCTCACTACAGCTATATATGCATACTACTACACTATAATTTAATCATTTAAATATGTACTTTACATGAATTTGTAAAAGGTAAATTCAAGTGTTATGTTTTTAATGTTTAGTGCATAGCAGCGTGACGGGTAATTTAATCCAACAGAGTGCGTAATGATTTTTTTGTTAGTTACTTACTGGGCAGTTGTCTTTCTTAGCTACCTTTTCCATAGTTTTTGCTGTTATTTTGATTATGAATGAATCTGATGCATCATTTTATGGGGTTTTACTTAGTGTGCGTGCAATTCTGAATAATCAGTGCTATAGTATTCTGTTTTGTGGCTAACATGCCTCTATTTGAGACACAGTTGGATTTTCTGTGTACACTGATTACACATTTATTTAAGGAGTGTAATCGGACTGGTTTTCGGCTTTGCTAAATGTGTGATCTTTAACCAATGGGTGTATAGATTAAGCTTGCAATATAATACACTTTGGCTTTAGAACGCACCATGCTTTTGCATAGCATTGTTGACTGGAGAATACATCTGTGCTCTGCACTGGCTGTTCAATGCCCTTTAACATATGAAGGTAAAATAACATGTATACAACATGATTGGATGGAAACCTCTTAATTTAACCAATAATATTTTATTGTATACTATTATTCATTTACATTTTACAAGTAACTGGTTGAAATATTCTTAAGAAATAATGGAATCTTAAGAGTTTTTAGACTTGAAAATGAGTCTTTTTACCTGAAAGTGCTTGTCCTGTATACACGTTTAATCAGTTCATTAAAGTACTTTATGTTCATTGCTGTGGTGGTTTTGGTACTTTGTTTCTGTAGTTTGTATATAAATGATATAATATATATTATGATGCATACATATCAAGCCCCCCTGCACCACCATATGTAATATGAAAAGCATTTTTAAATCTGAAGTCACCAGAAAACTAAACAGGGAATGAGAGGCAACAAATTCTGATCAGACAACATTTTGTACTTGGACACCATCACAAACTGGTTTAGGAAGGACCACGAACATACTCTAATTTAAACCTTCTATTTAATGAGGAGAGACTGCTTCTGTAGGAATGGGGAAATAAAAGTTTGATCTTTTTATTTGACATTTGTTTACCAAGAAAGTCCAACTGGGAACAGGACCCATTTTCGGGGAGAACTGCTCCTTACAATTTAAAATGAAATACATGATGACAAGGTGTACAATACAGTTAAAGTAGATAATTCTATGCTATACACATTTAAAATTTAAAAGAAAACACATACATAAAATTAAACATTATGGCATAAAATATAGCAGACAAAAATCAAAGTTAAAAATACTACTACAGTACAAGTAGAAAGTAGTACAGAGAGCAAAAGGAGCGAGAAATACAGATATAGGAGTAAAGATAAGAAAGAGAAGAAGGGTACAGGAGAGAGAAAGAAGCTATGGTATTATGAATGAAGATAAGAAACTAATAACAGAAGGAGCTGAGGAGGATTAGTTCAGACATCCTCTCATCTGGAGGATGAGGAGGAATCCCTTGGAAGGGAGGGAGAGATTTCCACTGCCACCTGCATCTGTGGTAAAACCCTTTCAGAACCCATTTGTCTGAAGCTATCTGTTGCCAAACAGACACAGAGGTTCACAGTTTTAGGAAGGATTAAATGCCTGCCAAGATAGGGGATTTTGGAGATCGCCACTCAGACTTGTTAAACTGTCCTTTATTCTAGATGGTACTCTTTCTTCTTGGCACCTTTCTGACGCTGCTTTTTCACAGTCTGCTTGCCAAAAGCTTGCTCTATCTGCTTACTTTGCTTTTTGTAAAAGTTTGAAGAGGTAGCATTAAACCTTTTGACATATGAGAAGGAAAGCTGAAAAAATCTGAGAAATTCCCAGAATCCGCTTTACTCTATCACACTTCTTTAGGACTTCTGCAACAAACAACCCAAACACTACCCTCTCCAAGGAGGGATTTAAAAGTTTAGCTTTAACATCTTCATTAAGGTTTTGAGTATGCAGATAAACCTCCTCATAACAGTTCTAGTTGCAGTAGTCATGGAAGCAGCATCAGATTAATAGCAAGTACATTTCAAAGAGTTGGCTGGCAGCTATTTGTGCCAGAAAAGCAATATTATTATACAATTTAGAACAGAAGCACTAAAAACTAACTAGGCAGCAGGGAAAATACAATTTTATTGAGCGCTTTCATCACAAATTATTAATGACATCTTCAAAATACATATCCCATTCCCACAATTCATTTATACGAACGTCAATCAACACCTTGCCATACGTAATGAAGGGGTATACAAATTTTCAAAAACATGTATTGATTGTTTTACAGACTCCCTTGTAATATTACAAACATTACTAAAAGGCTAAAAAAGCCAAAATTATAACTAAAAAAGCAACAAGATTGATTGTACATCCAATGATAATGTTAATAAATCTCTGTGAAATCAATGACACCTTTGTATACATTATACATAATTCCCATTACAAACAAAAATCAGCCTTTAATTTCAACAGGCTGCTAAGAGAAACCATTTCATTAAGTCCTGGATTAGTGGTGGCATTTACTCTCAATTGCCATAATTGTTTGTCTCTTTCGGCTTTTCCCGGTTAGGGGTCGCCACAGCAGAACTCCGGTCCGCTAATGATTGGTAGTGGATTTTTACGTACCAGGTTACCAGCCCTGATGCACAACCTTCAACGAAGGCACGCCCCATTCACGTATGCCTCCACACAGAAGACGCTCTAGCTGAGAATCGAACGGGACAACGTCTTGCTATGAGGCGACAATGCTACCGCAGCACCACCACTGCAGTCTAATTCTTTAAATTCTAGCAAATTATCTATAGGGCCACCTCTCTCATCCACAATAAGATCTTCCAAGACTGTGAACTTAAAGTGATGACCTTGGTGAGTACCGATATGTTTTGCCAGTGGATTTTTCAAATTGCAGTTCCCAATGTCATATAAATGCTGGTATATGCGTGTTCTGAAGGCATTCTTAGTTTTGCCAATGTAAAAATTAGAACACACCTGACGTATACCTGCATACACAACATTCTTGGTGCCACAATTACTGTTCTGTTGTAACCTCACCCAGCCATACCCCCTCAAGAAGATCTTATCACCCTCTAAGATATTTTTACACTGGGTACACTTGCCCACATTTAATCATTTTACCGATACCATTGATGGAATTCCTCCCTTTATTTCTCTCTAATATGTTCTTGATGCTGACATCCTTTTTGTATACTACAACAGGTGCTTCGCCTACTTTATCACCTATGGTCAACATCACTTCTAAAAATTAACCAACTCTTAAAAATAATGTCACAAATCAGTTGGAATTGTGGAGTGTATGTGAGTATGAACCCATTGCTATAACAACCAGTTGTTGATATACTGTTCCCCAATGGTGCACACAACCTGGATATACAATGTTTTCCCCCTCAGAGGAGGGAAAATATGCCATAATATTTCTCATATTCTCAAAAGAGGCAAGCATAAATTTCAATATATGAGCATCACAACTGAGAATTATAAAAAAAAAGTATTGCAGAAGAATACACCCCCCCCCCCCCAAATACAGCAAATGTTTTCCCATCCTGGTCAGGAGGGGAGGGGACTGGCATTAACTATATCTTTAGCAGTAGCTGGGTTTACCAGAGAAATCACTGTTGGGTTTGATCAACAGTTAGAATATAAAAACTCAAAGACTGAGGAACTTTTCTGCTTTCATGGGGACAGCAGGCTGGCTAGTTACAGGCTATAACAAATATGCTCTCCAGTGATTAAAGTACAGGAATAATTGGTATATGTTCAGAAATTACAGTTGCAGCAAATCATAATACTTCTTCAGAGACAGTGTAATGTTATCATGTTCCCACTGAAACAACAGATTCATTCTGGAAACAGTTTCAGAAGAATCCTTCAAAGGGGCTGACAGAAGCCACACTGTCCACATAATCTGAATCTGAAACACAAGATAGAAAATAAATTGTCCCTTCACAATCACTTTGTAGTTCAAAATATTGAACTGCTTCAGAAAATGAAGAATACCCCTTTCTCTTGTCAGAAACTCCAACAATGGATGGGTCAACAGCCTGAACTAAGCTCAATAAATCACCCTCCTGTCCAAAACGACAGGAGACTATGTACGTCTAACTTTTTGTTTCTTTTTGACATGAATTTCTAAAGCAGACCCACTTTTCCCAGGCAAAACCTAAAAAGGGATAGGCATTCTAATCCAGCTAGGCAGAGAAGTATTCCCTGCTTCTCCTTCTCAGGACCGACAAGAGTAGTTCTCCCTTGCCCACCAAGGGTAATTCAGCAGCCAGAGAGGATACGTTTACCCCTGGTCCATGGTGGCTGTACAGCCTACACCACAGAGAGCAAAGGAAAAAGATAAATGGCCCGAATAATCAGAATTGGCCACAGAAATTACCCATCTGCGGCTGACAAACTTTAGTAGCCTGCGATGGCAAAGGTGGTGTATTTTCTCTTTTTTTGTGGCTGGAAGAAAATAAAGTTGTGTACACTTGCCATAAATGTAGACGTCCGAGTGTATTCACTGTTACAGTTGGGTTATCTGCCTGCAGGTAGCCCTCAGTCGGTCCAAATACCAGAGATGTATTTCTGCATCAGTTGCTGTCACTCCAAGACTGATGTCAGGTCGTCAGGGATATAAAAACAGGCAGCCAACACCATTACATCAGTTTTATGTCAAGAGCTCCCAAATAGGGAGCCAAGCTATGCTGGGAAAATCACCACCAGTAAAAAGTAAATATCAATACTCCTGCAAGGGGTGAGTAATATACACACAGAGGAGAGAGAGAGAGAGGATGGGGCTGGTGGGAGGGAAACCAGGACTACAACAGTGAATACACTCATAAATCTACATTTATGGTAAGTGTACACAACTGTACTATGTTCTTCATGTTTCACTGTTGCAGTCATCACAGTTGGGTTGATTCCCAAAGCTGAAAAAAGGGTGGAGGCAGTCAAGAAGAGTTTGGGCTGGCTAGTATGCCCTGCAGGACTGCAGTTGCAAAACCTGCCCTGTATTTGAAAAATATAGGCAGGTGGTAATGCTTGGTGAATGTGTGTACAGAACTCCAGGTAGCAGCCTCCAGAATGTCACTGGTAGGGACTCCCTGGGGAACGCTGTAGAGGTAGAAGTTGCCCTAGTAGAATGTGTTCCGACCCCCTGAGGGGTTGGTTTCCCATGGGTCTGTAGCAGAAATAGATACAGTGTGCTATCCATTTGGAAATTGGATGTTTTGGAATGGCCTTGCCCTCTGCCCCTCATGAAAACTGAGCAATAACTGGTCAGATTTCCTGAAGGGCTTAGTTCTATCCAGGTAGAATCTGAGCTGTCAGTGCACATCCAAGGAGTTCAGGATCCTTTTCCCTTTATTTTGATGAGTAGGAAAGAAGGTTGGCAAATGGATAGATTGGTTGAGAGCCACACTGGACACCACTTTAGGCATAAAGGAAGGATTAGTCCTGAGGGAGACCCTGTCAGCATGAAAAATAATGAAGAGTTCCACGGCCATGAGTGCTTGTAGCTCAGACACTCTTCTAGCTGAAGTGATGACCAGAAGCAATGCTGTTTTCCAAGTGAGGAATTTTAACTCTGCTGCTCAAAAGGGGGTAAGTGTGGGCTTTTCCAGAACAGAGTTAAGGTCCCAAGCAGGGGTGGGTGCTCTCCTTGGTGGCCTTAAGTTGTTTGCCCCTCTCAGGAACTGTTTGAGAGGGTGAGAGAAGAGGGGTGGCTCAGAGTTGTAATGAGCAGAGACGGCAGAGGCATGGATCTTAATGGAGAAGGATAGGCCTCTGTGGAGTAGATCTGCTAAGTAATCCAGGCTTAGAGGTAGGGAGGGCAGAGTTGTATCCTCTCTTAGACTGAATCCAGGAGCAATAATTTTTCCACTTATCAGCATAGGATTTCCTTGTACTGGGTCTTCTGGCTTCAAGAATGATGCCCAGTACCTGCTTGCTTACGCTGGTCACTGGAGGAGAATTCAAGGAATAAGCCAGGCTGCAAGATTCAGGGTTTGCAGTTGCAAATGCAAGATCTGTCCCCCCTCCTGAGTGGATAGGGTCGGGCTCTGGGGTAGGTGTCAGGGTGGCACCGGTGACAAGCTGCGCAGTAGTGGGTACCAGTGCTGGCGTGGCCAGTCCAGGGCAATCAGGATAGTCCTTGGTCTATCCTGTCTTATCGTGAGCAATATTCTTGAGAGAAGGGGCAGAGGGGGAAATGCAAAGATTGATAGGTTTTACCCACTGGGAGGATAGGGCATCCACTTTCCAGGCCATGTTGTGAGGTGTCCTGGTGCAGAATTTGCTGAGCTGGTGATTGTAGGGGGAGGCAAAGAGATCCACCTCTGGGGTTCCCCCATTTCTGAATCAGAAGCCTGAAGGTGCTTGGCTCTAACTGCCACTCGTGTAGGTCTAGGAGATTTTTGCTAAAGTCATCTGCCAGTGAGTTTTGTTTGCCTGTCAGTAATTGAGCTTGCAGATGGACCTGCATGTCCAAGGAAGTGTTCCACAGGTCCATGGCTAGCCTGCAGAGTGAGTAAGAGTGGGCTCCCCCTGCTTGTTAATGTACCACATAACTGTGGGGGTGTCTGTTTTTATTAGCAGGGGTCCTGGAGAGAGTAGGGATCTGAAAGCTGTTAGAGTGTGCTGAACCTCTAGCATCTCTTTTTGGATGATGTGCACATGAATTTAACTTGGACTCCAGTGGCCCTGGATGCACTTGTTGTCCAGGTGTGCCCCCCAGGCACAGTCTGAAGCATCTGTGGATAGGGTCTGGGCAGCGTGGGTGTGAGTAAAGGGAAGTCCCTAGTTGTGGTTGCATGCTGCTGCCCAACAGAGAAACTCTGTCCTTAGACAAGATACGATAGGAATGACAGTTTCCAGGTCCTGAGAATGTTGGCACCAAAGACTTTTTAAGTACCACTGAAGTTTCCTTAAATGCAGTCTGGCATATGGAATTAGTAGGATGCATGAGGCCATGAACCCTAGGGCCTGCAGGATTTTCCTTGTGGATAGTTGGGTTCTGGTGGCCATTTGAGTGAAGTAGTCTGTCAGATAGGCTTGTTTTTCTGGAACAAGGAATGCCATCTGGGATGCTTTGTCCAAGCTTGCTCCCAGGAATACAATCTTTTGAATGGGACTTGATTTCTTTTTGTTGATGGTGTACCCCCAGGGAGGTTAGAAGTTTTTTTTTTTTTTTTTACAAATGTCAGGTGCTGAAACAGCATTTCCTGACTGTCTGCCTGAATCAGGCAGTCGTCCAAGTACGGGTAAATTTGAATTTTTCTCTCTCTGCAGTAGGTAATGGCTGGAGCTAGGCATTTTGTGAATAGTCTGGGAGAAGTGGAGAAGCCAAAGGGAAGTGCGGAGAAGTGATAATGCATAGATCCTGCCCTGAGGCGTAGATATTTCTTGCATGAGTCCCTGATAGGGATGTGCAAATAGGCTTCTTTTAAGTCTAGGGTGGCTAACCTGGCATCTTTGGTCAGCATAGGAAGAAGCTGCTGCAGGGTGAGCATTTTGAATTTTGGTACCACCAGGAAGGTGTTTAGAATGGAAAGATCTAGGATTGGGAGCCAAGTCCCCTCTTTTCTGGGTACCAGATGAAGTCTGGAATAGAACCCTTGACCTATCTGTTTTGCAGGAACAGGTTAAATTGCCCTTATGGAGAGCAGGGATTGAACTTTGTTTTGTGCCTCTGCCCACTGGTTTGGAGGAAGGTCTGGGAACCCTTTCGGGGTTGTCAGTGAGTGGAAGTAAAATCTGTACCCCTGGGACACAATGTTGAGGACCCATCAGTCTTTGGTGATAGTCCAGTTTTTTGCATTACGGGCAAGTTTTCCTCCTAGGGGCACGAGCAGTTGGACAGAGGTGGGGAGTGAGTTGAGTAGTCATTGGGAATTCTTTCCGTAAGGAGTGGCTTAGCACTCCCTGTTTTTGAAGTGGAAACACTCCACTGCTTAAACCTCTGCATACCCTGAGACTGTAGTCTGGGGGGTCGGTTTCCCCTGGGTCCAGTTTGAGATGGCCTTGAGGGGGCTGGAGAGGACCAATGTTTCGAGGGGCAATGCCTTCTAAATCTAGGAGTCTGTACTTGCAAGAAATCTTTGACTGTATAGATTTAGCTTTTTCTTCCATCTTTTTAAGAACCTCTTCTGCTTTGGTGCCAAACAGATTGTCCTTGTTCAAATCAGCATCTAGTAATTTTGATTTGACATGGTCTGGCAAGGTTTGCTCCTTAAGCCAAGCATGCCTTCTCAGTACAGAACCAGTGACTGCTGCCCTGCAAGATGCTTCTAGGGCATCAAAGCCACAATGCAAAGTGTGCTTTCTGACTTGGCTTGCAGATTGCATAAGCTCTTGCAATTCTTTATTTTCTGCACAGTCTGTAAAGGTAGCTATTTTTTTTTCCTTAATAAGTCCCATGATATATCGTTGGTACTTCAGCATGTGAACTGACAATTCAAAGCCCTAATGGCGAGAGTTGCAGAGGTGTATACTTTCTTACCCCCATCTGTCTAAAGCTCTGGAATCCCTGTCCGAAGGAGTGGGATACTTAGCTGTAGTTGCTTTGATACCTGTAGGCCCCTGGGATATGACCTCTGGGTCAGCAGTAGGATTTCTGAAAAGGAATTTGAGAGTCAGGAACTCTGTAGTATCCGACTGGTTTCCTAGGAGCAGGTTTCCTAGGAGCAGGGGGGGGGGGGTAAAGTACCAGGAGTTATACTGGATTCTATAAGACATCATTCACAACATCCAGGACTGGTGGTATTGCTGAAGGCCTATGTTATGGAAAAACTAGAAATTCTCTGAGCCTCTTTTTGGACTGAGGAGTGTCTTGAAATTCCCAGTGGAAATGCTCTCTTTGCTCTCTTAAAGTATGTAAGGCTTCACCAAAAGAAAAATCCTCTGGAGGAGAAGCAGAGGGAATGGATTTCTCTGCATCTGAATCCTCATAAGCAGATAAAGGCATGTCTTCATAATCAGATACCTCAGAGTTGTCAGACTCTTGGTCTGTTAAAGCTGCGGGGGACAGGTCTCTTTTTCACTTAGCAGGGGAAGGCTGACTTTCCCTAATGAGCATAATAAGGTCTTCTGCCATTTTAAACATTTGATGATGTGGCAAGGAAACACGTGCTTGAGTTTGGGTCATCTTTTTTTTAGGCGTAATGCATACTCTTGGCATTAGAAACTCGGTAATTTTAGACAGAACTGATGACGGGAAAGAAGTAGTCGGTGTCAAATATCGGTAATGCGAAGAACTTCCTCAGAATCCAGTGCCTGCTCAGCGGCTCCGGTCCCTTCCAAGGTAGAGACATCCGCAGGTTCTGTAGTCGAAGAAGTCTCGCAGCATACCGGCCTCCGAACGGGTCTCTGTAGAGGCCTGCGAATTCAATGAAGCGGGCATCAGGGGCTGCGAATCCGCCTCACTGAGTTGTCAGCAGTTTTGGACCTGTGTTCTGTCTATGTTTTTATCCTTACGTTTTTCGGAAGATCGGTAGTTGAATGGCTTACTGAAGCCATTTCATAATACGGAGATAGAGAAAGAAATTATTTAGCGACAATAAGGGCCAGATGATGAATAGAGCGTTGAAAAAGGCACAAAACCAACAGTGAGGTATGTCGTGGTCTGGGTGATGCAGTAAGAATGGAAATCTCGGTATGGTATTTGCTTTCCACAATCAAGACGATTGTTAACTTTTTCTGACATCGGTTAGAGCAAGAAAAAAGGATCCTCAACGGGGTACTTAGCTTTAGAAGACTTCAGGATAATTCAATTAGGAAACAAAAACTCAGGCAGCGGCCAACCGGCACTCGTGCGACCTGCTCCAAACTCCTCGGCAAGAAAAACTGATGTAATGGCATCGCCTGCCTGTTTTTATACCCCTGTCGAACTGATGTCAGTCCTGGAGTGACAGCAACTGATGCAGAAATACTATGTCTCTGGTATTTGGGCCGACTGAGGGCTACCATGACTGCAACAATGAAACAAAAAACATCCAGCATGTTGTTTTATGGTAAAGCCTAAAAAGTTACCGATTCCTGGGGAAGCATGGCAGCAATAGTCAGTAAAACAGATAATTTTTTCCACCAAAAACATAGTGAAAATCACTTTAAACACCCCAGCCAACAAGATTAAAATGCAACATTTACCAAGAAAAAAGTAATTTAAATTAGTTTTTCCTTTTGTGGAAAAAGTTGTTAAAACTATGTTCCTGTTTAACAGTTACTAAATGTGGCAGAATATAATTTTTCCCAGCATAAAATAATTTTACTGAAATAGTTCACTTGCAGTTCTAAAATTAAAAAAGTGGATGCCCCAAGGAAACTTATCTGCTCAGCAATGAACAGAAAGTATTGGCCGACAGCTGGTCCTCACAAGCTAGCAGGAGAAGCACTCTTCGGCGATGGGAAACTGCTGAAGGGTCTGGAGCCCAAACCACTCTTTCTTCAGGTGGTGGCAGTCAAGAATAGGGGCTGGCTAGGATGCCTTGCAAGACTGCGGTGGCAAAGCCTGCCCTGGATTTGGAGAAGACAGGCTGGTGGTAATGCTTGGTGAAGGTATGAACAGATGTCCATGTTGCAACCTCCAGGATGTCCCTGGTGGGGACCCCTCTGAGGAAAGTTGCAGAGGTGGAGGTTGCTCTGGTAGAACGTGTCCTGACCCACTTGGGGGAGGTTTCCTGTGCTGCATTTAGCAGAAATGGATGCAGTGTGCTATCCATTTGGAAATGGTTTGTTTGGATATGGACTTGCCTTCTGCTCCTGTAGCAAAGCTGACTAACAATTATTCAGTCTTCCTAAATGATTTAGTCCTGTCTATGTAGAATCTGAGCTGTCTGTGCACATCTAGAGTGCAGAATCCTTTCCCCCCTGTTTTGTGGGTTAGGCAAAAAAAAGTGGGCAAATGAATGGATTGGTGGAGAGCCACACTGGAAACTTTTGCCATGAAGGATGGGTTAGTCCTAAGGGAGACCCTGTCAGCAGGAAAATGCTGAAGGGCTCTACAGCCATTAGTACTTGTAACTTGGATACTCTTCTAGCTGAAGGGATGGCTAGAAGCAAGGCTGTCTTCTAAGAGAGAAACTAACTCTGCTGAAGCTGCTGTTTCAAAGGGGGGCAAGGTGAGCTTTTCCAACACAAAGTTTAGGTCCCAAGCTGGGGTAGGTGCTCTTCTGGGTGGCCTCAAGTTGGTGGCCCCTCTTAGGAACTGTTTGAGAGGGTGGGAGAAGAGGCAGCTCTGTGCTGAAATGAGCAGAGATGGCAGAGGCATGAATTTTAATAGAAGAGAAGGATAGACCCCTGTGTAGTAGGTCAGCCAGGTAATGCAGGATAATCCTGTGTAGTAGGTCAGCCAGGTAATCCAGGATGGGAGGTAGGGAGGGCTGTGCCGTTCCGGCTCCCTTAGCCTGGATCCAGGTGCAAAACTTTTTCCACTTGTCAGCATAAGACTTTCTAGTGGTAGGGCATCTTGCTTCACTTAGAACATCTAGAACTTGTTTGCTTAGATTGGTAGCTTGTGCAGTGATCAGGGAATAAGCCAGGCTGCCAGAATGAGGGTCTGCAATTGGGGATGCATACATTTTCTATTCCTCTGGGTCAGGAGTGTTGGGATCTGAGGGAGATGCCGTGGTGGCAGGGGTGACAGGCTGCGCCAGCAGTGGATACCAGTGCTAGTGTGGCCAGTCTGGGGCAATTAGGATTGTCCTCAGTTTTTCCTCCCTTTTGAGCAGTACCCTTGTAATGAGCAGTAGAGGGGGAAATGCATAGATAGAGAGGTTGACCCACTGGAATGATAGAGCATCCACTTTCCAAACCTTGCTGTGAGGTTCCCAGGTGCAGAATTTGCTGAGCTGATGGTTGGAGTGGGAAGCAAAGAAGTTGACCTTTGGGGTACCCCATTTCTGGGTTACAAGGGTGAACATTCTTTGGTCTAGTTGCCACTCATGTGGGTCCAGAAGATTTCTGCTTAAGTTGTCTGCCAGACAGTTTAGAGAGCCTGGCAGGAATTATGCTAACAGGTGCAGTTGCATGGCTGAGGCAATGTGCCAAAGGGTCATGTTGAGCCTGCACAGAGGGTACGAGTGAGTCCCTCCCTGCTTTCTGATATACCACATCACTGTGGTGTTGTCCGTTTTGATTAGTAGAGGCCTCGGGGAGAGTAGGGGTCTGAACGCCATCACAGCATGCTGAACAGCTAACGTCTCTTTTCGGTTGATGTGCAGATGTATTTGATTTGGGCTCCATTGGCCCTGAATGCACCTGCCATCCAGCTGTGCACCCCAGGCATAGTCTAATGCATCTGTGGTGAGGTTCTGGGAGGTGTGGGGTTGTGATAAGGGTAGTCCCTTGTGGTAGCATGGTGCTGCCCACCAAAGAAAATCTTTCCTTAAACAAGGTATTATTGGCATAAGAGTTTTCAGGTCTTGGGAGTGTTGACACCAAAGGCCTTTTAGGTACCATTGTAGTTTCCTCATATGCAGTCTGGCATATGGAATGAGTAGAATGCAAGAGGTCATAAACCCCAGAGCTTGCAGGATTTTCCTAGCGGATAACTGGGATCTGGTGGCTAGCTGAGAGAAGTAGGATGTCAGGTAGGTTTGTTTTTCCTGGTGTAAGGAATGCCATCTGGGATGCCGTGTCCAGGCTTGCTCCCAGGAATACAATTTTTTTGGTGGGTACTAGTTTTGATTTCTTTTTGTTGATAGTATACCCCATGGAGGTCAGTAGGTCCTTTACAAAGGTCAGGTGCTGTAGTAGGTTTTCCTGACTGTCTGCCTAAATCAGGCAGTCATCTAAGTATGAGTAAATTTGAAGATTACTTTATCTGCAAAAACCAATAGCGGGAGCTAGACCATTTTGTGAAACTCTGGGAGCAGTGGATAAGCCAAAGGGAAGAGCAGAGAACTGAAAGTGCAGTGATCCTGCCCTGAAACGTAGAAATTTCCTGCACGATTCCCTGATTAGGATGTGTAGGTAGGCCTCTTTTAGGTCTAGGGTGGCTAACCAAGCATCCTTGGAGAGCATAAGTAGAAGCTGCTGGAGGGTGAGCATTTTGAATTTTGGTATCACTAGGAAGGTGTTTAGAATGGATGGATCGAGGATGGGGTGTCAGGTGCCTTCTTTTCTGGGTACCAGGAAGAGTCTGGGAGTAGAAGCCTTGGCCTATCTGTTCTGCAGGAACATGCTCTTTTGCCCTCATAGAGAGCAGAGAAAGGACTTGCTTTTTGGCCTTTGCCCACTGGTTTGGGGGAAGATCTGGGAACCCTTTTGAGGTTGGTAGAGTGTGGAAATAAAATATGTATCCCTGGGACACTATGTTGAGGACCCAGCAGTCGTTGGTAATGGTGGCCCAGGTGCTTGCGTGGAAGGAGAGTTTTCCTCCTGAGGCAAGAGCAGGTGGGCAGAGGGAGGGGGTGGAAGTGTAAAGTCATTGTGAGTTCTTACCATGAGGGGGTGGGCTTAGCACTCCCTGGTTTTGAAGAGGAGGAACTCCATTTCTTAAATTTCTGCATTCCCTGGGGCTGTTGCCTGGTGGGGGGGGCATGCTTCCTGGGGTCTGGACTGAGCTGACCTGGAGGGGGCAGGTAAGAAAGTACAGTTTTGTACCTACCGTAAATGTAGATGTTCGAGTGCTAATACAGCTGCAGTCATAACAGATGGGGTTCTCCTGCAATCAGGCGGGTCCTCGGTCGGCCAAATTCCAAAGTCTAGGTCCGGCGTCGGTTGTCATCGCTTCTTCCCTGACGTCAGTGCGACAGGGGTATAAAAGAACCAGCCGACGCAATTTTCTTCAGTTTTTCTTGCCCCAGATGTCAGGTGCCCCCAGAAGGAAGGCAATACATACATTTATGTAATAAGGCAATGCAATATAATCAAAATAAAGTAGTTGCAAGCAAATACACCATAAATGAATACCCCAATCAGGTTGTATGAGGAGGTGTTAGCCAATAGGCCTGTCCCAAGAGGGGAAGGAGGGAGGGAAACCTGGACTGCAGCTGTATTAGCACTCGAACATCTACATTTATGGTAGGTACAAAACTGTACTATGTTTATCGTGCATACAGCTGCAGTCATAACAGATGGGTAGAATCCCAAAGCTAAGAAAGGGGTGGTAGGCACTAGGTGGAACTAGGAGGAGCCAGGATGCCCTGCAAGACTGCAGTGGCAAAGCCTGCTCTAGTTTAGGAGTATGATGGTAGGTGGTAGTGCTTGGAGAAGGTATGCAGAGAACTCCAAGTGGCTGCTTCCAAAATATCTTTGGTAGGAACTCCTCTGAGGAAAGCTGCAGAGGTAGCTGTGGCCCTTGTGGAGTGAGATCTGATGCCTGCAGGTACAGTTTTACCATGAAAAGAGTAACAAAAGCGTATGCAGTGGGCTATCCATTTTGAGATTGTCTGTTTGGAAATTGGCCTCCCTTGAGCTCCTATAGCATAGGACACAGAGCTGTTCTGTTTTTTTCTGAAAGGCTTTGTTCTGTCCTAATAATAACGCAGCTGTCTGTGGATGTCCAAGGAATGTAGTAGTCTCTCCCCTTTGTTTTGAGGATTAGGGTAAAAGGTAGGTAAAGTGGATAGCCCGATTCAAAGCTACCCTGGATACCACCTTTGGCATAAAGGATGGGTTGGTTCGTAAGGAAACTCTGTCCTGATGGAAGATAAAAGGCTGCACAGCCATGAGGGCTTGTAGTTCCGATACCCTGCGAGCTGAGGTGATAGCCAGAAGGAAAGCTGTTTTCCAGGACAAATATTGCAAATCTGTTGAGGCAGCTGGCTCAAAGGGAGGCAAGGTCAGCTTTTCTAGAATGAAATTGAGGTCCCAAGCAGGTAGTGGTCGTTTCCTTGGGGGCTTTATAGTCTTAGCCCCTCTGAGGAACTGTCTTAAGAGGGGGTGAGAGAATAAAGGTGGATCAGTGTTGTATTCTGCAGAAATGGCTGAGGCATGGATTTTGATGGAGGAAAATGAAAGTCCACTGCTTAGCAGCTCAGCTAGATACTGTAATATTTGAGGTAAATTCAGTTTTCCAGGATTCTGGCCCTTTTTCTCATTCCAGACACAAAACAGTTTCCATTTTGCGGAGTAAGCTTTTCTAGTAGACGGCCTTCTGGCCTCCAAAATGACATCCTGCACCTCCTTGGAGAGTAGGGTCTGCTGTGATGTTAAGGAATCTTCCATGCAGCCAGATTGAGCGTTTTCAGCGGACTGTGAAGAGTTTTGAAGCTGTGCTGAGTCAGAAGAGGCATCAGAGGTAGGGGTCCATGGTGGGGAATGAGTCAGGCTCCTCAGGAGTGGGTACCAGTGCTGTCTTGGCCAGTCTGGAGCAATGAGAATCATCTTTGGTCTGTCTGCTCTGGTTTTTAATAGAACTTTGGGCAGCAGAGGAAGAGGCGGAAAGGCATAAACTGTCATTGTTGTCCAACTGAAAGAGAGAGCGTCCACTCTCCAGGCCTGTGGATGAAAAGTCCTTGAGCAGAATTTTGTCAATTGGTGATTTTTGTGGGAGGCAAAGAGATCTATGTCTGGCCTTCCCCATGCTTGTATTATCTCTGTAAAAACTTGAGGATGCAACTTCCATTCGTGTGGATCTGTCATATTTCTGCTTAGGTTGTCTGCCAGCGTGTTTTCCTTGCCTTGCAAGTACTGTGCTTGAAGTTCGATTTGTAATTTCAGAGCCATGTTCCAAAGTGACATGGACTGCCTGCATAGGGGGGGTATGAATGGCTTCCTCCCTGCTTGTTTATGTACCACATTACTGTGGTGTTGTCTGTCCTTATCAATAGTTGACCTGGATGCAGAAGGTCTTTGAAAGCTATAATAGCATTTATCACTGCTAGCATTTCCTTTTGATTGATGTGAAGGTGCTTTTCTTTTTGGGACCATTTGCCCTGAATGCACCGATCTGTCATGTGCGCCCCCCCCCCCCCCCCGGCGTAGTCAGAGGCGTCTATAGTGATGACTTGATTTGCTTGAGACTTGCAGAATGGGAGACCTGTGTTTGTTTGGCATGCTTGAGCCCACCACAGAAATTCCTTTTGAAGACATGGAATTAGTGGTATTATTGTTTCCAAACTGTGGCTGTGTTGAGACCATAGGTTTTTCAGGTACCATTGAAGTTTTCTCATATGCAGCTTTGCACATGGGATTAGTAGGATGCAAGATGCCATGAACCCCAGAGCCTGCAGGATTTTCCTTGCAGTCAGCCTGGTGAAATTTGCTAGTTTTCTGAAGTATTGAGTTAGTTGCCCCTGTTTCTCTGGCGTGAGGTAGGCCATCTGGGTGTGTGTCCAAGTTGGCACCCAGGAAAATTATTTTCTGAGAGGGTATTAGCCTTGATTTCTTTTTGTTGACTGTGTATCCCAGAGAATTCAACAACATTATTACAAAAGCCAGATGTTTCAGAAGTATGTGCTTGCTGTCCGCTTGGATCAGGCAGTCATCCAAATATGGGTATATTTGTATCCCTTGAAGTCTGCAGTAGGCAATTAATGATGCCAGGCATTTCGTGAATACTCTGGGCGCAGTAGATAAGCCAAAGGGCAATGCAGGGAATTGATAATGGGTTGAACCTGCAAGAAATCTGAGGTATCTTCTGCAATTGTGTCTGATTGGGACATGCAGGTATGCCTCCATGAGGTCCAATGTTACCAGCCAAGACTCCTTGCCCAGCATGGGAAGAAGCTGCCGTAATGTGAGCATCTTGAATTTTGGTACGAGTAAAAATGTGTTTAGGATGGATAGGTCCAAAATAGGTCTCCAATCTTTTCCCTTCCTTGGTACCAGGAATAGTCTGGAATAAAAACCTTGACCTTGTTCTTGAGTAGGTACCTCTTGAATAGCTTTCATGTCCATGAGATCTGAAATTTGTCTTTGTGCCTCTGCCCTTTGACTGTGTGGCAGGTTTGGCATGCCTCTCATTTTTGGAAGGGTGTGAAAATGGAATCTGTAGCCTCTGTTTATAATGTCCAGGATCCATTTGTCTTTTGTGACAATATGCCAATTTTTAGAAAATAATGCCAGTTTTCCGCCTAAGGGTGCTACCATTTGAGCCTTGCTTGGCATGCAAAGGGGAAAGTCATTGGGCTTGCTTTCTGAATGGCTGCGAACTATCCTCACCACCTCTTTGTGTAGGAGCTTGCCATTGTCTGCCTCTAAACGATCTTTGAGATTGCCCTCTGCCCCTCAGGTGCCTCTATCTACCTCTTTGGGGTCTGTCCGTGGCTGGAAAGGACCAATTTTTGGAAGGCCAATTTCTACTGAAACGTGGAGGTTGTACCTGTAGAAAATCTTTCACTGTTTGCATTGATTTAGCCTTTTCCTCCATTTTCTTTAATACCTCCTCAGCTTTAACACCAAGTAATACATCCTTTTGTAGAGGGGCATCTAGTAATTTAGCTTTGACATGATCTGGTAAGGTTTGCTCCTTGAGCCAGGCGTGTCTACGTATGACCGATCCTGTAACAGCAGCTCTACATGAGGCCTCTAGAGCATCAAAACCACATTGCAAGGTATGTTTACCCACTTGTTCTGCACTATGCATCAAATCCTGCAACTACTTCAAGTCTGGTTGTTCAGGTTATGACATTTTGCTTCTCAACTGTGATAACAGAAACTGTTGGTACTTTAACATATGGAACTGGCAGTTTAATGCCCTCATGGTTAAGGTGGCCGAGGTGTATACCTTTTTTCCCCACCTTTCTAAAGATCTGGAATCTCTCTCGGAAGGTAATGGATTTTTTGCAGTGGAGGCCTTAATTCCCTTGGGGCCCTGTGAGATAGTTTCTGGGTCAGCCGCATGGCTTTTGTATAGAAATTGGTGTGAGTCAGGAACCCGGTAGTACCTGTCAGGTTTGACTGGGGCTGGAGGTAAAGAATCCAGGTTAAGGCAGGCCTCTGAATACACATCATCTAGTATGTGTAAGACAGGAGGTATAGCCAGAGGCCTGTGCTGAGGTAGCAATAGAAAATCCCTAAGCCTTTTCTTGGAATCTGAATACTCTTGGCCTTCCCAGTGGAAGTGTTCCCTTAGGGTATGCAAGGTTTCCCCAAATGAGTAATCCTCTGGAGGGGAGACTGAAGGAATGGACTCCTCGGCATTAGAATCTTCAAAAGGGGAGTAAGAATGTTCCTGTTCATCCGAATGCTCTGAAATAATGGAGGCCTGGTCAGAGGAGGGGGATTCTTCCTCCACTCTGGGCCTTTTGTCCGGGGGGGGGGGGGGTGAGAACCCCTGATAAGAGTAATTAAATCCTCAGCCATTTTAAGCATCTGTTTTTTAGGCATGGGGCCTGGAGAAGGGCCCTGAGTAGCTGGTCTCTTAGAATGCATGGCTGCTTTAGACTTAGTGAAAGCCTCGATAGAAAAAGAGGAGGAAGGTCTGAAGACACCCTGAGAGGAGGTAGACCTGTCTACATTTTGAGTTTCATCACCAAAAGTGGCTTTGGTATCTGTAATCGGGGTGTGGGCCGAGGAACCTGCGACCTCGGGCACAGAAGACACCGCCAATGAAGTGTGGTCGGTAGGCAGGGGCTGCGTAGGCGCCTCGCTGAGAACCGGACCACTTGTAGTCGGCTTTGGAGTGGTGTCGGTAGAGGCCGCGGACCTCGTGTGTCGGTCCTTATCTTTGCATTTTTTTTTGACAAAACTGGAGTCAGAGTATCCGACGACATAATATAGTTAAATTTTTTGCCAAAATAGTGCTGGGCGAACTCCGCCCGACGCTTAATGGTGCGTTTGTTGAATGTAGCACAAAAACGACAGACCGAGACGTCGTGGTCTGGGCCTAAGCAAGGAATGCAGAGGGATTGAAAATCCTTATGCGGTATTTCCTTCCCACATGAAATGCAATTATTAACTTTGTCGGACATCGGTCTGAGGCAAGAAAAGTTTCCCCAACGGGGTACTTAGCTTTCAAGAAGACTTCGGTTGCAAAATTTTCGTAATCTCAGGAGCTGGCCGACCGGCACTTGCAAACTGCTTCTGCTTCGGGCACCGCGCGGCAAGAAAGACTGAAGAAAATGGCGTTGGCTGGTTCTTTTATACCCCTGTCGCACTGACGTCAGGGAAGAAGCTACGACAACCGACGCCGGACCTAGACTTTGGAATTCGGCCGACCGAGGACCCGCCTGATGGCAGGAGAACCCCATCTGTTTGTATGCACGATGAACATCCAGTGCTTGTAGGGGCAATGCCTACTAAACCTCGGTGGCTGGACCTGCAAGAAGTCTAACTGTATGCATAGATTTAGCTTTTTCTTCCATCTTTTTTAAGACCTCCTCTGCCTTGGTGCCAAATAAGTTGTCTCTGTGCAATGGTGCATCCAATAGTTTGGATTTGACATGGTCTGGCAAGGGCTGTTCCTTAAGCCAAGCATGCCTTCTAAGGACAGAACCAGTGACTGCTGCCCTGCAAGATGCTTCTAGGGCATCAAAACCACATTTGTAAGGTGTGCTTAGTTACATGACTTGCAGACTGCATTAACTCTTGTAACTATTTTCTGCACAAGCAGGAAAAGATATTTTTTGCTTAAGGAGGTCCATGGTATGTTGCTGATATTTCAGAATAGGGAACTGACAATTTGGTGCTCTAATAGCAAGAGTAGCAGAGGTGTATACTTTTTTACCCCATCTGTCTAATGCTTGGGAATCCCTAGCTGAGGGGGTGGGATTCTTAGCCGAAGTTGCTTTAATTCCTTTAGGTCCTTGAGAGATAACCTCGGAGTCAGCGGTAGGATTTTTGAAAAGAAATTTGTGAGAGTCAGGGACTCCATAGTACCTGTCAGGTTTCCTGGGAGCAGGAGGGAGGGTGTCAGGAGAAACTGGATTCCATAAAAACATCATCCACAACATCCAGGACAGGAGGAACAGCCAGAGGTCTGTGCTGTGGAAGATCTAAGAATTCCCAGAGTCTCTTTTTTTGACTGAGGGTAGGCCTGACATTCCCACTGGAAATGCTCCCTTAAAGTATGCAGGGTTTCCGCAAAGGAAAAATCCTCAGGTGGAGAGTCTGAAGGGATGGATTCCTCTGCAACAGAATCCTCATAAGCAGAGAGGGGTTGCATATTTTCATATTCAGATACATCAGAGTTATCGGACCCCTGTGCAGATAAAACTACTGGATACAAATCTTTTTTTCTTTTGCAAGGGGTAGCCTTGTTTCCCCTGATAAGCATTATAAGGTCTTCTGCCATTTTAAGCGTCTGAGATGGAGGCAAGGAAGCAGGTGCCTGAGATTGGGGCATCAGTTTCTTTGGTGTGGTTCGTACCCTGGGCCTTAGAAACTCAGTAGTTTTCGAAAGAACGGTAGACGAAAAAGAAGTTGGTCTGTGTCGAGAATTGGTAGTGCAAAGTACTTACTCGGAAGCCGGTGCCTGCTCGTCCGGACCCATTCAAGGTAGAAACAGCCGCAGGATCCTTAGTCGATGAAGAGTCTCACGGCATACCAGACCTCGAAAGGGTCTCGGTAGCGGCCTGCAAATCCACAGAAGCGGGCTTCAGGGGATGTGAAAGCGCCTCATTGAGGAACGGAGAATTGACAACTGGCTTAATGGAAGTGTCGTCAGCAGTTTTGGACCTGTGCGGTCTCTCTGTCTTTATCCTTACGTTTTTTCAGAAGATCTGCTGTCAGACAGCTTACCAAAGCCATTTCGTAATTTGAGGACAGAGCGAAAATATCTAGCTACAATAAGGGCCCAACGACGTACAGTTCTGAAGTTGAACACAGCACAAAAGCGACAGCGGGGGAGGTTGTAGTCTGGGCCTAAGCAAGTGGCGCAGTAAGAATGAAAGTCTTGGTGTGGTATTTGCTTTACAGAGGTGAGACAACTTCAATTCGGAAACGAAAAACTCAAGTAGCGGCCGACCGGCACTCATGCGAACTGCTTCTGCTTTGGGCTCTTCTGCAAGAAAGACTGATGTAATGGCGTCAGCTGCCTTATTTTATACCACTGATGACCTGACGTCAGTCCTGCAGCGATGGCAACTGACCCTGAAATACTAAGCCTCTGGTATTTGGGCTGACTGAGGGCTACCCTGGCAGGGATAACCCAAATGTGATGACTGCAACAGTGAAACATGATCATCATGCATCAACTGTCAGTTAAGTGGTGGAGTTGGACAAAGGAGATCTAAGTTGAATTAATGGCACTTGTTCTTAAGAAGCTGCTTTTTTTTTTTTTTGGAGGAGGGGTGAGGAAATGGTCATCATTCTGCCAGCACTTACAAGGAGAACCCTTTTCCTCCCCTGGAATGAAAGACAACATTCCACAGCAGAGAATGACATCTTCATCCCTTGTCAGAAATAAGGGTAAATGCAGTGACAGTTCATATATATTGTGCAAAAGGTTGGAGAAATATAGGACACACAGAACAAAGTTCCAGACTGTCTAAAGATGACAGTTCACCTCACCTAAAAACTTGCCCAGCTGGTTAACATGGCTTTTGCTAGTCAGTGAAAGAAGAAATGGGTTTTAAGGGAAAGGAAACCAAAAAAATGCATGAAAAAAGTACAGTTTTGTACCTACCATAAATGTAGATGTTCGAGTGCTAATACAGCTGCAGTCATAACAGATGGGTTCTCCTGCCGTCAGGTGGGTCCTCGGTCGGCCGAATTCCAAAGTCTAGATCCGGTGTCGGTTGTCGTCGCTTCTTCCCTGACATCAGTGCGACGGGGATATAAAGGAACCAGCCGACGCCATTTTCTTCAGTTTTTCTTGCCCCAGATGTCAGGTGTCCCCAGAAGGAAGGCAATAATAAAATTGTGTGATAATGCAGTGCTATATAATCAAAATACAGTAGTTGTAAGCAAATACATCATAAATGAAAACCCCAATCAGGTTGTATGAGGATGTGTTGGCCTATATGCCTGTCCCAAGAGGGGAAGGAGGGAGGGAAACCTGGACTGCAGTTTATTAGCACTCGAACATCTACATTTATGGTAGGTACAAAACTCTACTATGTTCATCGTGCATACAGCCGCAGTCATAACAGATGGGTAGAATCCCAAAGCTAAGAAAGGGGTGGTAGGCACTAGTTGGAACTAGGAGGAGCCAAAATGCTCTGCAAGACTGCAGTGGCAAAGCCTGCTCTAGATTTGGAGTATAATGGTAGGTTGTAGTGCTTGGAGAAGGTATGCACAGAACTCCAAGTGGCTGCTTCCAAAATATCCTTGGTAGGAACTCCTCTGAGGAAGGCTGCAGAGGTGGCTGTGGCCCTGGTGGAATGAGTTCTAATGCCTGTAGGAACAGTTTTGCCATGAAAGGAATAGCAAAAGTGTATGCAGTGGGCTATCCATTTTGAGATTGTCTGTTTGGAAATTGGTTTCCCTTGAGCTCCTACCACATAGGCCACAAAGAGCTGTTCTGATTTTCTGAAAGGCTTTGTTCTGTCCAAATAATAACGCAGCTGTCTGTGTGGATGTCCAAGGAAAGTAGTAATCTCTCCCCTTTGTTTTGAGGATTAGGATAAAAAGTAGGTAAATGTATGGCCTGATTTAAAGCTACCCTGGATACCACTTTAGGCATAAAGGACAGGTTGGTTCGTAAGGAAACTCTGTCCTGATGGAAGATGATAAAAGACTGGACAGCCATGAGAGCCTGTAGTCCTGAAACACTACGAGCTGAGGTGATAGCCAGAAGGAAAGCTGTTTTCCAGGACAAATATTGCAAATCTGATGAGGCAGCTGGCTCAAAAGGAGGCAAGGTCAATTTTTCCAGAATGAAATTAAGATCCCAAGCAGGTATTGGTTGTTTCCTTGGAGGCCTTAAATTCTTAGCCCCTCTGAGGAACTGTCTTAAGAGAGGGTGAGAGAATAAAGGTGGATCAGTGTTGTATTCTGCAGAAATGGCTGAGGCATGTATTTTGATGGAGGAGAAAGAAAGTCCACTGCTTAGCAGTTCAGCCAAATATTGTAGTATTTGAGGTAAATTCAGTTTTCCAGGATCCTGGCCCTTTTTCTCATTCCAGACACAAAAGCTTCCATTTTGGAGTAAGCTTTTCTAGTTGATGGCCTTCTGGCCTCCAAAATGACATCCTGCACCTCCTTGGAGAGTAGGGCCTGTTGAGATGCTAAGGAATCTTCCATGCGGCTAGATGGAGTGTTTTTAGCTGGCTGTGAAAAGTTTTGAAACTGTGCTGAGTCAGAAGAAGAGGCATTAGAGGCAAAGTCCATGGTGGGGAATGCGTCAGGCTCCTCAGGAGTGGGTACCAGTGTTGCCTTGGCCAGTCCGGAGCAATGAGAATCATCTTTGTTCTGTCTGCTTTGGTCTTTAATAGAACTTTGGGCAGAAGAGGAAGAGGAGGGAAGGCATAAACTGTCATTGATGTCCAACTGAAAGAAAGTGCGTCCACTCTCCAGGCCTTTGGATGGAAGATCCTTGAGCAGAATTTTGTCCATTGATGATTCTTGTGGGAGGCAAAGAGATCTATGTCTGGCCTTCCCCATTCTTGGATTATTTCTGTAAAAACTTTTGGATGCAATTTCCATTCGTGTGGATCTGTCATATTATTGCTTAGGTTGTCTGCCAGCGTGTTTTCCTTGCCTGGCAAGTACTGTGCTTGTAGTTCCATTTGTAAGTCCATGGCCATGTTCCAAAGTGACATGGCCAGTCTGCATAGGGGGTAAGAATGTGTTCCTCCCTGTTTGTTTATGTACCACATGACTGTGGTGTTGTCCGTTCTTATCAATAATTGACCTGGTTGTAGAAGGTCCTTGAAAGCTTTCATAGCATTTATTACTGCTAGCATTTCTTTTTGATTGATGTGAAGGTGCTTTTTTTTTTTTTTTTTTGGGGACCATTTGCCCTGAATGCACTAATCTGTCATGTGCGCCCCCCCAGGCGTAGTCCGAGGCGTCTGTTGTGATGACTTGATTTGCTTGAGGCTTGCTGAATGGAAGACCTGTGTTTGTTTGACATGCTTGAGCCCACCACAGAAATTCCTTTTGCAGACATGGAATTAGTGGTATTATTGTTTCCAAACTGTGGCTGTGTTGAGACCATATGTTTTTTAGGTACCATTGTAGTTTCCTCATATGCAGCTTTGCACATGGGATTAGTAAGATGCAAGATGCCATGAATCCCAGAGCCTGCAGGATTTTCCTTGCAGTTAGCCTGGTGCAGTTTGCTAGTGTTCTGAAGTATTGTATTAGTTGCCCCTGCTTCTCTGGCGTGAGGTAGGCCATCTGGGTGTTTGTGTCCAAATTGGCACCCAGGAAAATTATCTTCCGAGAGGGTATTAGCCTTGATTTCTTTTTGTTGACTGTGTATCCCAGAGATTTCAATAACATTATTACATAAGCCAGATGTTTCAGAAGAATGTGCTTGCTGTCCGCTTGGATCAGGACGAAGGCAGTCATCCAAATAGGGATATATTTGTATCCCTTGAAGTCTGCAGTAGGCAATTACTGATGCCAGGCATTTCGTGAATACTCTGGGCGCAGTAGATAAGCCAAAGGGCAATGCAGAGAATTGATAATGGGTTGAACCTGCAAGAAATCTGAGGCACCTTCTGCAATTTTGTCTGACTGGGACATGCAGGTATGCCTCCTTGAGGTCCAATGTTACCAGCCAAGACTCCTTGCCCAGCATGGGAAGAAGTTGCTGTAGAGTGAGCATCTTGAATTTTGGTACGAGTAGAAATGTGTTTAGGATGGATAGATCCAAAATAGGTCTCCAATCTTTTCCCTTCCTTGGCACCAGAAATAGCCTGGAATAAAAACCTTGACCTTGTTCATGCGTAGGTACCTCTTGAATAGCTTTCATGTTTATGAGATCTGTAATTTGCTTTTGTGCCTCTGCTCTTTGATTGTGTGGCAGGTTTGGCATGCCTCTCATTTTTGGAAGGGTGTGAAAATGGAATTTGTAGCCTCTGTTTATAATGTCCAGGATCCACTTGTCCTTTGTGACAACATGCCAATTTTTTGAAAATAATGCTAGCTTTCCTCCTAAGGGGGCTGCCATTTGAAACCTGGTTGGCATGCAAAGGGGAAAGTCATTGGGTTTGCTTTCTGAAAGATTGCGAGTTGTCCTCACCACCTCTTTGTGTAGGAGCTTGCCATTGTCTGCCTCTATACGAGCCTTGGGATTGTCCTCTGCCCCTCGGGCGCCTGTATCTGCCTCTTTGGGGTCTGTCTGTGGCAGGAAAGGACCAGTTTTTGGAAGGCCAATTTCTACTAAAACGTGGGGGTTGAACCTGTAGAAATTCTTTCACAGTTTGCATTGATTTAGCCTTTTCCTCCATTTTCCTTAACACCTCCTCAGCATTAGCACCAAATAGTACATCCTTTTGAAGAGGGGCGTCTAGTAATTTAGCTTTGACATGATCAGGCAAGGCTTGTTCCTTGAGCCAGGCATGCCTACGTACGACTGATCCTGTAACAGTAGCTCTACATGAGGCCTCGAGCATCAAAACCACATTGTAAGGTATGCTTACCCACTTGTTCTACACTATGCATCAAATCCTGCAACTCCAAGTCTGGTTTGTTCAGGTTGTGACATTTTACTCTTCAATTGTGATAACAAAAACTGTTGGTATTTTAGCATACGAAACTGACAGTTTAAAGCCCTCATGGATAAGGTAGCCGAGGTATATACCTTTTTTCCCCACCTTTCTAAGGATCTGTAATCTCTCTCGGAAGGCAATGGATTTTTGGCAATGGAGGCCTTAACTCCCTTGGGGCCCTGTGACATGGTTTCTGGGTCAGCAGCATGGCTTTTGTAAAGAAATTGGTGTGAGTCAGGAACCCTGTAGTACCTGTCAGGCTTAACTGGAGCTGGAGGTAGAGAGTCCGGGTTAAGGCAGGCCTCCAAGTAAACATCATCTAGGATGTCCAAGACAGGAGGTATAGCCAGAGGCCTATGCTGAGGTAACAAGAGAAATTCCCTGAGCCTTTTCTTGGAATCTGAATAATCCTGGCCTTTCCAGTGGAAGTGTTCCCTTAAGGTATGCAAAGTTTCCCCAAATGAGTAATCCTCGGGGGAGATACAGAAGGGATGGACTCCTCCACATCAGAGTCTTCAAAAGGGGAGTAAGAATGTTCCTCATCATCAGAGTGCTCTGAAATAATGGAGCCCTGATCAGAGGAGGGGGAATCTTCCTCCACTCTGGGCCTTTTGTCTGGTGGGGGCTGAGAGCCTCTGATTAGAGTAATTAAATCCTCAGCCATTTTAAGCATCTGTTTCTTAGGCATGGGGCCTGTGTAGCTGGTCTCTTAGGGTGCATGGTTGCTTTAGACTTTGTGAAAGCCTTGATGGAGAAAGAAGAGGAAGGTCTGAAGACACCTTGAGTGAAGGTGGACCTGTCCACATTCTGAGTTTCAACGCCAAGAGTGGCTTCAGTATCTGTAGTCGGGGTGTGGGCCGAGGAGCCTGCGACCTTGGGCACAGGAGACACTGTCAAAGAAGTGTCGTCGGTAATCAGGGGCTGCGTAGGCGCCTCACTGAGAACCGGACCACGTGTAGTTGGCTTTGGCGTGGTGTCGGTAGAGGCCGCGGACCTCGTGTGTTGGTCCTTGTCTTTGCGTTTTTTAGACAAAACCGAAGTCGGAGTATCCGACGACATAGTATAGTTAAATGCTTTTCCAAAATAATGCTGGGCGAACTCCGCCCGACGCTTAATAGTGCATTTGTTGAATGTAGCACAAAAGCGACAGACCGAGACGTCGTGGTCTGGGCCTAAACAAGGTATACAGAGGGAATGGAAATCCTTATGCGGTATTTGCTTCCCACAAGAAATACAATTATTAACTTTGTCTGACATCGGTCTGAGGCAAGAAAAGTTTCCCCAAAGGGGTACTTAGCTTTTAAGAAGACTTCGGTTTCCAAATTTCGTAATTTCAGGAGCTGGCCGACAGGCACTTGCGAACTGCTTCTGCTTCGGGTACCGCGCGGCAAGAAAGACTGAAGAAAATGGTGTCGGCTGGTTCCTTTATACCCCTGTCGCACTGACGTCAGGGAAGAAGCGACTACAACCGATGCCGGACCTAGACTTTGGAATTCGGCCGACCGAGGACCCGCCTGACGGCAGGAGAACCCATCTGTTATGACTGCAGCTGTATGCACGATGAACATCATCCTGTCCTTGCAGAGAATGTTGAAGTCCCAAAGCCCTTACTATGACTCAAGTTGAGTGAATTTTGCACTGGAAGAAAAGGGCAAGGTATGGATGGGAATCAACATTTTCTATCAGCTCACCCATCCTGGGTGGGAGGATATGGTGGTTCAGTCGATGGCTACATTTACAATTCAATCAACAAGAGGAGGTCTGCTGGCACCAGTAATGCAGTGCAGACCAGGGACTTGGGCATGGCACTACTAAGGCACTGAAGGAAGCTCCTGTAGTGTGTACAGATGGAGATGTGTGCATGAGAAAGGAGGGGGGCTGTACTATAAGCCCCTGCAAATACCATGGGACAGACATTAAGATGCAACATGAAATGAAATGCACTCATCACTGAATTAAGTGGTCATTTTGGAGGATACCAAGTAGTTCCCCTGTACGGGGACAAACAAGTTTCTGTCCTAAACCACAAATGGCTCCAGTCTTGGGATGTGAAGCCAGATCATGTGGCTACTGGGACAAGGACATTCCCAGACCCTCAGAGGAACATTTATGACAGCAGCAGTAAAGCACAAATTGTTTGCCTGGATGACAGCCTCTTCCAGCCAGTGTTATCATCCCATTAAAGGACCTACTGGATAGGAGTCATTAATTTATTGACTTAAATTATTCCTGAAAACAGCTTTGACATCTAAGAACAAAATCCAAGCTATAAACCAATTTGCTCTTCCTGTCCTAACTTACAGTTTTGGAGCGACTAACTGGCCCCAAAACTTGCTGGATAAATTAGATAGGAAAACAAGGAGGACACTTCATGCTCACCAAATGATTTATAAAAATCAGTGTATATCAAGATTATATATTCCCCGTTCTGGAGGAGGAATGGGCCTCCTTGAAATTGATTACATGTATAGATCTGCAATCGTGGAACTCCACATATTTGCTAACCTCAAAAGACCCAAATATACTGAAAGTTTTGAAACATGAGGAGAATAAATCTAAGACGGCTTTCCCTGCTTAGGCTAGCAGAAGCATATCGGCGTCAAGCAGGAATGAAAATCAAACCACAAGTGGATAAATATAGTACAGTTGTGTACACTTACCATAAATGTAGAGGTTCGAGTGTATTCACTGTTGCAGTCATTACATTTGGGTTATCTGCTTGCAGTAGCCCTCAGATGGCCTGATTAACAAAGTCTTGGGTCCTGCGTTGGTTGCTGTCCCTTCTTCCATGACGTCAGGTCATCCAGCTGACGCCATTACATCAGTTTTTCTTGCCCCAGATGTCAGACCCCCCCCCAATGGTAAGCAATTAAATCTATAAATACAAGGATATACCTCCAGCAAAAAAGCAAATACACCAAAAAGCTTTTAGAGCGTAGTAAGTGAGAGTAGAGGTACAGCCAAAAGAAGAAAGGGGGCTGGAGGGAGGGTAACCAGGACTGCAACAGTGAATACACTCGAACATCTACATTTACGTTAAGTATACACAACTGTACTATGTTCTTCATGTTTCACTGTTGCAATCATTACATTTGGGTAGATTCCCAAAGCTAAGGTTGGGAGGAGGAATTTAAATAGAATTAGGACCAGCTATAAGGCCCTGCAAGACTGCAGTGGCAAAACCAGCTCTGGATTTAGAGAAAATTGGCAAATGATAATGCTTGGTGAAAGTGTGAACAGAACTCTAGGTAGCAGCTTCTAGGATGTCCCTAGTAGGGATGCCCCTGAGAAAGGCTGTAGAGGTATATGAAGCCCTGGTTGAATGGGGTCTGATGCCCTGTGGGATAGGTTTTCCATGGTGCTTATAGCAGAAATGAATGCAGTGGCCTATCCATTTTGAAATAGTTTTGAAATAGCTTTTCCCTCTGTCCCTGCAGCAAATGCCACCAGCAGCTGTTCAGATTTCCTTAGAGGTTTAGTCCTGTCCAAGTAGAATCTAACCGGTCTGTGAACATCTAAAAAGTGCAGTATCCGTTCCCATTTGTTCTGTGGGTTAGGAAAGAAGGTAGGCAAATGAATGGACTGATTAAGAGCCACACTGGATACCACCTTGGGCATGAAGGAGAGATTGGTTCTGAGGGACACCCTGTCCGCATGAAAGCTGATGAAAGGTTCCACTGCTATAAGGGCCTATAACTCAGATACCCTTCTTGCAGAAGTGATTGCTAAAAGGAAAGCTGTTTTCCAGGAAAGAAATTTTAAATCTGCAGGAGCAGCTGGCTCGAAAGGAGGAAGAGTGAGTTTCTCCAAGACAAAGTTAAGATCCCAGGCTGGAGTTGGAGCTCTCCTGGGTGTTCTTAAATTTTGGCCCCTCTGAGGAACTGCTTGAGCAGTGGGTGAGAGAAGAGGGGAGGCTCTGTGCTATAATAAGCTGAAATGGCTGAGGCAAGTTTGGGTGCGGAAGCCCCCCACTGCCTAGTCGTGTGTCCTTTGGGACTGAAACCTGGGGGTTTCTGCTGTGACTGGGTTTGGCTTGAGAAGACCTGGAAGGGGCTGGAAAGGACCAATATTTAGAGGGCCAGTGGCTACTAAATCTAGGTGGCTGAACTTGTAAGAAATCTTTAACAGTTTGCATAGATTTAACTTCATCTTCCATCTTTTTAAGAACTTCCTCAGCCTTGTTGCCAAACAGGCGGTCCTGATTTAAGGGAGTATCCAACAATTTAGCTTTAACATGATCAGGCAACCTTGCTCCTTAAGCCAAGCATGCCTTCTGAGCACAGACCCAGTAACAGCAGCCCTGCAAGAGGCCTCTAAATAATCAAATCCACATTGCAAAGTATGTTTTCCAATATGTTCAGCAGAATGCATTAAATCCTGTAATTCTTTATTTTCAGCACAGTCGGGAATGACCATTATTTTCTATTTAAGCAATCCAATAACATGTTGTTGGTACTGGCAGTTTAAAGCCCTAATGGCCAAGGTTGCAGAAGTGTAAACTTTCTTACCCCATCTATCCAGCGCCCTGGAGTCTCTATCAGAGGGGGCAGGATTTTTAGCAGTAGACGCCTCAATGCCCTTGGGTCCCTGTGAAATAGTCTCTGGATCCGCAACAGGATTTTTAAAAAGGAACTTGTGAGAATCAGGAACCCTGTAATATCTGTCAGGTTTTCTGGGAGTAGGAGGCAAAGAATCAGGGGCCAAACTAGATTTTGAAAAGGCATCAACAATGTCTAGTACAGGAGGTATAGCTAAAGGCCTATGCTGAGGCACGAGTAGGAAATCCCTAAGCCTCTTTTTTGAAGCGGAAAAATCCTGGCTTTTCCAGTGGAAATGCTCCCTTAGAGTATGCAAGGTTTCACCAAAAGAAAAATCCTATGGAGGGGAAGCAGAGGGAATAGAGTCCTCTGCATCAGAATCCTCATAAGTAGATAAGGGCAAATCCAGATCACCAGAAGAATCAGAAAAATCAGAATTCTGTTCAGAAGAATCCTAAACAACTTCAGTCCTAGGTCTCTTAGAAGGGGGTGGTGGCTTCCCCTGATTAGAGTTATAAGATCTTTAGCCATTCTTATCATTTGTTTTTTAGGCATAGAGGCTTGAACATGTGGCCTGGGCGTTGGTTTCTTAGACATGGTTCGAGATTTTGGCCTAAATGAAGGAGGCATCAGTTTAATATGCAAGTTCATAGGCCTGAATACACCCTCAGAAGCCAGTTCCTGCACAGCGGCTCCAGACCCTTCAAAGGTAGAGACATCCGCAGGTTCCACAATTGAAGCATCTCGCGGCATACCGGACTCCGAATGGGTCTCGGTAGAGGCCTGCAAGTCAGAAGTAGCAGGTATCAGGGGCTGCGAAAGCGCCTCACTGAGTACCGGTGAACTGGCGACTGGCTTAGGAGAAGCGTCGTTGGCAGCTTTGGACCTCGGCGGCCTGTCTCTGTCTTTATCTTTGCATTTTTTTGAAATCCCAGTAGTCGGATGGCTAACCAATAATTAAACAGAGAAAAGTACAGTTTTGTACCTACCATAAATGTAGATGTCCGATAGGTATGCATCTGCAGTCATAACATATGGGTTGTCCTGCCTCAGGCAGCCCTTCTGTCGGCCGGATTCCAAAGTCTGGGTCTGGCCTCGGCTGATGTTGCACTTTCCCTGACGTCAGAGCTTCTGGGGTATAAAGGCATCAGCCGACGCCATTTTCCTCAGTGTTTCTTGCCCCAGATGCCAATTGCCCTCTAGGAAGGCTAAATTTGGACAAATGTTGAAAATTCCAAACAGCAGCAAACAACATATATATGTACATATATATATATATATATATATATATACAAACAAATACACCATAATAAATTCCCCCAGCTAGCTGAAAGAGGGGTAAGCACCCTAGGAATACCACAGAGGGGAAGGAGGGTGGGTAATCCTGACTGCAGATGCATACCTATCGGACATCTACATTTATGTTAGGTACAAAACTGTACTATGTCCTTCAAGGATGCATCTGCAGTCATAACATATGGGTAGAATACCATAGCCAAACTGGGGGAGGAGGTACTAAGATAAGGATGGTGTAGTTAAGATCCCCTGTAAAACTGCAGTTGCAAAACCTGCTCGGGATCTGGAGTATAAAGGTAGATTGTAATGCTTGGCAAATGTATGCACGGAGCTCCAAGTAGCAGCTTCTAAAATGTCCTTGGTAGCCACCCCTCGTAGGAAAGCTGTAGTGGTGGCTGTGGCTCTTGTGGAGTGAGGTCTGATATTTTCAGGAGCTGTCTTTCCATGAAAAGAGTAGCAAAATCGAATGCAATTTCCTATCCATTTTGAAATTGTCTGTTTGGAAATTGCTTTTCCTTGCACCCCAGTTGCATATGCTACAAAAAGTTGGTCAGTTTTTCTGCTGGTTTTAGTTCTGTCCAGATAGTAGCATAGTTGTCTGTGTACATCCAAGGTGTGCAATAGTTTTTCCCCCTTGTTCTGTGGGTTAGGGAAGAACGTAGGCAAATGAACAGCTTGGTTCAAGGATACCCTGGATACCACCTTTGGCATGAAAGTAGGATTGGTTCTCAGGGACACTCTATCCTGGTGAAAAATAAGGAAAGGCTGCACTGCCATTAGTGCCTGTAACTCGGATACTCTTCTTGCTGAAGTGATTGCCAGAAGGAAAGCAGTTTTCCAAGATAAGAACTGTAAGTCTGCTGATTCAAAAGGGGGTAGTGTTAATTTTTCCAGCACAAAATTGAGATCCCACGCAGGCAGAGGGGGTCTCCTTGGAGGTTTTACATTTTTGATCCCTCTTAAAAATTGTCTGAGGAGAGGGTGAGAGAAGATAGGAGGATCCATGTTGTACTCTGCTGAAATTGCTGAAGCATGAATCTTAATGGAAGAATAGGACAGGCCATTGTGAAACAGTTCTGCTAAGTATTCTAGGATGTGTGCTAGGTTTGCCAGTGTGACATCTGTACCCTTTGATGTGCTCCAAATGAGGAATCTCTTCCATTTAGCTGAGTATGTCTTCCTTATGGAGGGTCTGCGAGCCTCCAGGATAATGTCCTTGACCCTCTGAGATAAGACAGTTTGGTTTTGTTTTAAACAATTTTCCAGGCAGTTAGCTGCAGTGTTTTCAAGTTTGGATGCAGGGTCTTGAAGTTGTTCTGCATTAGAAGAAGAGGCCATGAGTTGGCCCGAGACATGCTTCTCAGTAGCGGATACCAGTGCTGCCTTGGCCAGTCTGGAGCTATTAGTATCACCTTTGGCTGTTCCTCCCTGATCTTCAGTAGAACTTTGTATGTCAATGGGAGAGGTGGAAATGCATACACTGTCAGGGCATTCCAGCTGAAAGAAAGAGAGAGTCCACCCTCCAGGCTTGTGGGTGGTATACCCTTGAGCAGAATTTCTTCAGTTGGTGGTTGAGTGGGGAGGCGAACAGGTCTATCTCTGGAATTCCCCATTTGCTTGTTATGAGTTTGAAGATGTCTGGATGCAGCATCCATTCGTGAGCATCCGTGGTAGTTCTGCTTAAGCTGTCTGCTAATGAATTTTCTTTTCCTGGTACGAAGTTGGCCTGCAGCTGGATGTTGAGATTCAGGCCTAGGTTCCACAGATCCATTGCCATCCGGCATAGAGGGTAGGAATGAGTGCCTCCCTGTTTGTTTATGTACCACATGACTATGGTATTGTCTGTCCTTATTAGCAGATGTCCTTGCTGGAGGAATGATTTGAATGCCTCGATTGCATACTTCACTGCCAGCATCTCCTTTAGGTTTATGTGCAAGTTCAGCTGGTCTTGAGACCATAGGCCTTGGATACACTTGTCCTCCATGTGTGCTCCCCATCCTAAGTCTGAGGCATCCGTGGTGATGGTCTGCCTTGGTCGTGGTTTGTTGAAAGGCAACCCTCTGTTGGACTGGCAGGTCTGAGCCCACCACAGGAATTCCTTTTTTAGGCATGGAATGATTGGTATCATGGTTTCTAGACTGTGCCTGTGTTGAGACCATACATTCCTTAGGTACCATTGTAATTTCCTCATATGCAGCCTGGCATGCGGGATCAAGATTATGCAAGATGGCATGTAACCCAGGGCCTGCAGGACTTTCCTTGCAGTAAGCTGAGCTTGTCTTGTCAAAGCCATGAAGTAGACTGGGAGTTGCTTTTGTTTTTCTTCTGTGAGAAAAGCCATCTGAGTTATTGTGTCCAGATCCGCGCCCAAAAATGTTATCCTTTGGGATGGCACTAGTCTTGACTTCTGGATGTTGACTGTGTATCCCAAGGCCTGTAACAGGTGTATGACATAGGCCAAATCCTTTATTAGTTTTGCCTTGTTGTCCGCTTGTATTAGGCAGTCGTCCAGATATGGGTAGATTTGAATTCCCTGGAGCCTGCAATGTGCAATTACTGATGCCAGGCATTTCGTGAATACTCTGGGCGCAGTAGATAAGCCAAAGGGCAATGCTGAGAATTGATAATGCTCTGATCCTGCAAGAAATCTGAGGTGTCTTCTGCAATCTGGTCGTATAGGGACGTGCAGGTATGCCTCCTTGAGATCTAGAGCGGACAAGTCGAGAATAGGCCTCCATTGGTTTTCTTTTCTTGGTACAAGGAATAGTCTGGAGTAAAATCCTTGGCCTTGTTCCATAGATGGTACCCTTTCTATCGCTTTCATCTGGAGTAAATTGTTGATTTGTCTTAAAGCCTCTGGCTTCTGGTTTGGTGGAAGGTTTGGCATTCCGCTCCTTCTTGGTAAAGTGTGGAAGTGAAACCTGTATCCTTTGTCTATTGTTTGCAATGTCCATGTGTCTTTTGTAATGCAATGCCAGTTTTTTGAGAAATAAAGCCAGTTTTCCGCCCAAGGGTGCTTCCAGTTGTTCCCTGGTAGGCGGAATCAGAGTCAAGTCATTGTGTCTGTCCTGTGGAAGTGGTTGTAGTTGCAGTTGTGGCACTACTCCTCTGGTTGGCAGGCTGCCACTGACGACCCCTGTAGGCACCCTTTGATTGACCTCTGCCTCTTGGGTGTCTATTCCTGCCCCTCTGTGCTCTGGAGGTGTCTGGAAAGAACCAATTCTTTGAAGGCCAGTTTCTGCTGAACCTCGGAGGTTGAACCTGCAGAAAATCCTTTACTGTTTGCACAGATTTTGCTTTTTCTTTCACCTTCTTTAGAATCTCCTGTGCAGGGGAGCCAAATAAACTTTGTTTCTCCATTGGAGCATCTAGGAGTTTAGCCTTGACATGGTCTGGCAGGGATTGCTCTTTTAGCCAGGCATGCCTTCGAATTACTGCCCCAGTCATAGCGGATCTAAATGAAGCCTCCAGTGCATCATAGCCACATTTTAAGAAATGATTACTGACCTGCTGAGAGTTGTGTACCAAATCCTGAAGGGACCTACGGTCTAAAGGTTCAGGAGAAGAAAACTTTTTATTCAGCTGATCTAACAAATATTCCTGATACTGTATCATATGGAATTGACAGTTTAATGCCCTGGCAGAAAGAGTAGCAGATGTATAAACCTTTTTTTCCCATCTCTCTAATGCTCTTGACTCCCTTTCAGAGGGAAGGGGGTTTTTGGCAGTGGTAGCTGCAACACCTTTTGGGCCCTGAGAGATAGTTTCTGGGTCTGCAGCATGGGCTTTATACAAGTGGAAGTGAGAATCCGGGACCCTGTAATATCTGTCAGGTTTGGCAGGGGCCGGTGGAAGAGAATCAGGGGCAGAACTGACATCATTATATGCATCATCAACTACAGTAAGCACAGGTGGTATGGCTAAAGGCCTATGCTGGGGCAAATGTAAAAATGTCCTGAGTCTTTTTCTAGAATCAGAGAAATCCTGACCCTGCCATTGAAAGTGTTCCCTCATTGAGTGTAAAGTCTCCCCAAAGGAAAATTCTTCTGGAGGGGAGGCAGAAGGAATAGAGTCTTCTGCATCTGAATCCTCATAAGGCGAGTATGCCCCTTCCTGATGGTCTGATAAATCTGATCCATCCGAGGAGTAATCAGAGGAGAGAGGTTCAGGGGGTTCAGTCCTAGGCCTTTAGTCAGGAGGAGGGTGGGAGGCCCTATCTGGGTGAGGTTGGGAACCCCTAATCAAAGATATAAGGTCCTCAGCAAGGCTGAGAATTTGTGAACTTGAGGAAGGTCTCTGAGAAGTAGATTTTGCAGGTAAAGCTTTTGAAATTTTAGCTGCTTTAGCCCTGGAGAGGGCCTTAATAGACATAGAAGCAGGGGGCCTAGCTGCCCCACGTGCAGGAGTAGAAATGTCCAATGGGAGGGTGTCGGACAATTCTTGTGCGCTTGCTTCTTCGGTAGGGATTTCTGAAGCCGACTCAGCCGGGGCCTCTCTGGCCTCGGTTGTCGGAGGTATGATTTCGGCAGAAGTAAGAACCGAGGACTCTGTTTCAGCCGAAACAGAGACACTCACGGTAGGCCTAACCGTGGTTTCAGCCAAAACCGCGGGCCGCGAGTGTCGGTCCTTTTCCTTGCGTTTTTTGGCTAAATGTGTAGTCGGAGTCTCCGACGGCATTTTATATGCAAAAGCGGATCCAAAAAACTCTTCTGCAAACTCCGACCGACGTCTAAGAGTCCGTCGGTTGAAGGAGGCACAGGCTAAACAAGCTGATATGTCGTGGTCTGGGCCTAAGCAAGGAAGGCAGTAAGAATGGAAATCCTTATGAGGTATTTGTTTCCCACAAGTTAAACAATTATTTACTTTGTCTGACATCGGCTGAGGCAAGAAAGAGTCCCCAACGGGGTAAGTTTTCGGTAGCTGAATTCTCTGGATCTGACCGACCGGCACTTGTGAACAGCTTCTGCTTCGGGCACCTCGCAGCAAGAAAGACTGAAGAAAATGGCGTCGGCTGATGTCTTTATACCCCAGAAGCTCTGACGTCGGGGAAAGTGCGACATCAGCCGAGGCCAGACCCAGACTTTGGAATCCGGCCGACCGAAGGGCTGCCTGAGGCAGGACAACCCATATGTTATGACTGCAGATGCATCCTTGAAGGACATCAAAATATTTAGAAGAGAAAATATACAGACGATGGACAGTGCGCTGATTAAATAAAGCACAAAACCGACAGCAAGGTACGTCGTGGTCAGGGCCTAGGCAAGGAATACAGTACGAATGAAAATCTTTGTGTATTTGCTTTCCACAAGTGATGCAATTATTAACTATTACTAGCATCGGTAGGGAGCAAGAAAAAGTTTCCCCAACGGGGTACTTAGCTTTACTTGAAGACTTCGGTTCTGAAGCTCGAAAACGAAAATTTCAGGAGTCGCCCGACCGGCACTTGCGAACTGCTTCTGCTTCGGGCACCGCACGGCAAGAAAGACTGGGGTAATGGCATCGGCTGCATGTTTTATACCCCTGAAGACCTGACGTCATGGAAGAAGGGACAGCAATCGACGCAAGACCCAAGACTTTGTTAATCAGTCCGACTGAGGGCTACTGCAAGCAGATAACCCAAATGTAACAACTGCAACAGTGAAACACGAAGAACATTAGGCAGCAACTGAATATGCAAAAAAAAACAAAATGAATATAAGGTGAAGGACCAGATGAAAAGGCAAGAAATGTGGAAAAAGCACAAATATAGTTGTAAGTATAGAAAACGTCTGGAAGAACCTCATGTTTATCAGGAATGAACACAGGAGTGGTTAAGAAGAGGTGAATTTAAACCAAGAGATGAAAGGTTAATATTGATGACCCAAGATAGTGGGCTACGTACATGTTGGTTTACAAAGTCCATTGAACATGTGGGAGAAACGGACAAATGTAGGCTTTGTAAAACAGAACTGGAAACAGTTGCACACCTTGTTGCTGGTTGCGACATACTAATGGCAGAAAGACTGTATACTGAAAGGCATAATAATGTGGCAAGACTGTTGCACTGGGGATTGTGCAAACATGGTACTGAAGTGGCTGAAAAACACTGGAAATGGGAGCCACAAAGCATCACAGAAAATGACGAAGTCTACATCACATGGGATCCATCCATTACCAACAGTTCAAAAGATAGATGCTAGAAAAACAGATAAAGTGGTCCAAGAAAAGAAGACAAAAGTAGCATTGATCATTAAAATCTTCACACCCAGTGACTACAATGCCCTGCGTACAGAGACACACACAGTCATAAAATATCAGGATTTGCAAGCAGAAACAGCAGCAATGTGGAAGATAGCCAGATAGTTCCAATAGTAGTAGGAGCAACAGGTCTTTTTAAAAAAAAAAAAATCTACAATCCTATTTAAATACATTACCAATGCATCTAACTCCATACAAACTGCAGGAGGAGTCATTACTGGGTACATTGCGGGTGCTGCAAAGAGCATTTTTGGCTGACAGCAAAGAGTGAAACAATACTAATTTCATGTACTTTGACTTAGGAATGGGGTCCACTCCCATCATGGTATTAGAAACCCAAAAGATTCGGAGAAATTAAAAAAAAAAAAAATAGGAGTCAAGAGACTGATAGTGTACAACTCAGGGGAGTGGGGGCTGACAGCTGACATTCTTCTTTGGTTTCTTTTTACTTCATCTGTGTTAGTGAACTTTCTCACTCTTAATTAGGTAAGGCAGACTTAAACTATAAAAACATGAATGAAAAAGGCTTTATTTAGGTACTGGCTTTTCCAGATTTCGCTGCAGTTATGTAACTGACTGTGCCAAGACCTACTCTTTCCTTTGGCAGATTACTATTTCTCATATTCACTTTGCAATGGCTATGCAACTTCTCACTGCATTCATACAACCATCTGTCAGTCATACCATGAAGATACACAGGGATAAATAGGACACTGTTTCAGCTATAACTTGAACCCAACCAAGCTTTTTGTGACACCACTGTGGTTCTGCTGTCTGACAGTGCAGTGCATCGAAAATCATTTGTACTATTCCAATCTCAAATCCATAGTTCTGTTACTAGCATACCAGCCATTTTTGTACCCAAGTGCAAGTGCTCTGTAATATATTCTGCTCTCCTGCGACAGAATGTTAACAGGTTTCAGCAGCTGAAGTTGCACAGCTAATGATATAAATATAACATTATTAAAATGGATTAGGTTCAAAACTCAGCTGATTAATTTCTTCCTGACAATGTCTTGTACACATCTCATATAACCAAGCCATTGCAGTGAGTACTTGCACAGCCATGGAGTTGTGCACTTGTGCACTCAAGTACAGCACGGGTCTCAGATACCTCACTGTTTCAATAAGGAGCATAAAGTGAAAAGCATTCTGAAAAACATGAGTTTAATTCCCATCTGCAACACTTCTTTCTCACTTGTACAAGTTCTGTAGTATGCTGCTATATTTCTTTGTGGTTTTAATGAACAATTACCTGCAACAGGGTTGCTGTGCATTTGAAAGAAAAAGTGAAGTGCTTTGGGATAATGCATACTAAAGATACGATGATGCTTCGACTGATGGTATAATCATAACAGTACTGTGAAAAGCACAGGTTCAAGACCTAAAGCATATTGCATCTCTTATGTTTGTATGTGTTCCACAGCTTACATATCTTATTCTTGTGTGAAGGTAATGAGCTTCAAAACTGATTCTTTGTTCCAATTCTCAAACATGAAAAGCTTCACTTCATTTGTTGAATAATTAGACACATAATTAGACACCACCCCCCACACAAAAAAAGAGAGGGTATTCTGTAGTGTCATTCAGATGCCTTCTTTACCATCACAGTACCTGCAGCAATCACAACTGACTAAATTGCGGAGTATTTCAAAAATGTGTACTGCTACGCCAGATAATCTACACAAACAAGGTCCTTGGCTCCTTTAGTCATCCACAGGCAAGTGTAGTCTGGGGAGCAATGCTGAACTCTAAAATGCTGATCCTCCCCTAGACTGGATATCTCCCCATACACCTGTAAACTATTGATAAAGACCCACAAATCATCGTGACCTCCTGACTTGCATCCCTCTCAACTGTCCAGATTTTTGCCTCATATTTTTGGTTTGTTCCTCATACAGTCTGTGGTCTTCTGAAAAATCATTGAGTATTCAAGTCATTAAATAAGCAGCATTTGAGTTTCAGACTTCATATCCTTCAGAAAATGCATGCAAATGAAAACTTACAAACCTAGAAAGGTGCTAGAATAGTAAGAGTAATATTTAAAATGCATCCCTATTTTTGGCACTTTGTCTCCCCCTCCTTTTATTTTTGGCTTTGTCCAGATTTCTTTTGCCAAGAGGTTGAGAGGTACGCCTGACTAATCAACAGTTAAACGGAGAGGTTCCTAAAACCCTAGCCTAGTGTGTGTGTTTTGCCTACTCAAGAGTCCTGGCATCTTCACATGCATGTTTAAAAAGCTCACAGCCCAACACTTTCTTAGCAGCAGCAGTGTTAATATGAGGACAGCTAAATACAGACTATCCAAGTTAATTTCCCCCCACCCTTACTTCACTATAAAGTTATCATGAAGTGAAGCAACTGGCTGGCCGAAGGAAACATTATTCAATTTAAAAAATGTTGAAAATGAAATGACTTTAAAGAGATCTCTGTTCTCCTGAATCAACTACTCCATTTCCTTAAAAATCAACATATACAATGCTATACAAGCATGCAAGTCTGCGCTCTAGCCCTTGGCTAAAAGTTAAAAATTACCCCTTCCAAATAATGTAAAATGAAAAGTACTTCTAATAGCTAAAAAAAACTTGCATTAGCACACATTCTTGCGCACTGCACCGAAACAAATCGGGCTGTAAATGTTACACTATGGGATTTTGTTTTTAATATTGCACAATCTAGTATTCACTAACAAATGAGCACATTTACTGCTGTAATCCAGATGCAATGTTTTACAAGACTTGCCTCAAAAGAATGAATGCATTACAGCAAAAACTGATTGCAAATAAGTTAACAGGTGGGTAAGTTCTATGCATAAACATAACTCTCATAGCTGACAGCAGGGTTAAAAAGACTTTACAACGCCAAAATTAAATAAGCAATGCTACTTTAACAGCTATGACTAAAAGTAAAGTCACTGATGGGTGGAACTAATTACAGGCTGCAAGGGCCTAAGCTTTTCTTAAAAGAAAAGGCTACCACGCTAAAAATATGGTAAGCAATTGCTTACCTTAGTTTTTGAGATGTGCCTTTAGTTTAGGTGACTTGTGCAGTACTTCATACACAACACAGCAAAAGGTATAACCTTAAAGAAAATATATGTATTAGCTGACTTGGGAAAATACCTTTCATATGGTGCAGTCCTTAAATCTAATGCTATAAGAGCTGTAAAATTACTTTCCTTTAGTATAAATTATGCAACTGCCATTTTAGGCAATTACTGGCACTTTTAAGAAAGTGATTTGCAGTCTTTTCTTATACAAAGCAACAAAAGAGAGCAACTTAAAGTTGAAAGCTCCAGCAAAATGAAACAAATTACAAATGACAGAGTTCATGACCTACCTTGCGTTGGTACAGATTTGAGGAAAAATTACTTTTTAGTGCCAAGGATGGTTTTTCATGATCCCAAATCAAAGACGACGACAACGGACACAATGTAATGTGACCTTTCTCAGCAATTTCCGAAGGGCTCATGTTCCCATACAGAGACATCAGATGAGCATTCTTTTCATCAGCCCTGTCTCCCTCCAAAACCTCCAAATGCTGCTCACCACCACCTTTCCCAACCTTCCCTCTGAGAAGAGTGTCTGCTTTTTGTTTCATTCCATACCTACAAAGGTTTACCCACTGCCCTTCCTCATGTTGCTTTTCTGGGCTATTTCTGCTTATTCTCAATTGTTTCCTGTTAGTCCTGGGGCTGACATTCAGTGCCTGCAAATCCCGTTTGGGACAGCAAATTGTTTTCATGGTATTCCTCTTGCCAATTCTAGGGCTCTGATTCAACATTTTATTCTTAAGAGGTGGCACATCCCTCAGTTTCTCATGCACAAGGTCTCTGGGAAAAATCATTGATGGTATCTTCCTCTGTTCCTCTACTTCAGAATCTATAGCAGACGGTGAAAATTTGTGCTCACTTTGATAGTCCCTTACTTCCTGTGCACCTAATGAGAGAAGGCTGGAAGGGCTGAGAACTCTGCAAGTAACCTCATTCAAAAACTGGGAAAACTTCTGTCTCTCTTCTGTAACCTCCTTCCTTTTGTGTGGTGAATTAATGCATTGCAGTGTATGCTTTGCTTGCTCCAATTCCTTCTTTTCTCTGCTACAATATAAAGGATAACACCCTATTATGGTATTTTGAGGCAAGTTTTCCACAGACCTGGATCTACGTAAGCTGTCTGTATATACAGTCAGTGTACTGGGTTGCTTTAGGATGCCTTTGCGGGGAAGCTGTGCAGGTTGACTTCCTGACTCTCTTGGGGCCAAGACCTCAGCAGTTTCTTTAAACATTAAACAACGTTCCAGGCTTCGACTTTTTAATGACTGGCCTGAGGTCTCTACTTCATCTGCAGAAACTGCCACCGTCTCCTCACTTTTACTTATGAATCTAGTCAAATGTGTGCAGTCAAAGTGAGTGTGTTGATTTCTACTTTTACACAGAGTGCTCCCCTGACTGAAGGCAGGTGGAGGAGGCAAACTTTCCAAATCAACCCAATTAAAGCCTTCTGATATATCTTTTTCACTGCTGGATTCTAGGGACCAAGAGGATGAAAAGTTCAGGTTGGACATCTCAGAACTGTCTGTGCCTGCCGATTCAAGACCAGCAAAACCAAAACATTTACGTTGTAACAAAGGGATGACACTCTGAATATTCCTGCTATTAATTACCTGATAGTGTTCAGATGGTAATGATGCTTCTTCATCTTCCTCAAATCTCGCATGCTCATGCCGCATTTCCCGGTGCTGGGGCGGTGCTTTTCGGTAAGGTTTCCTAACTGGAGCTGTGTTTGTCATCCTCCCCTCCATGCTGGTACATTTCCTGGCTTATTTACCTAATAAAAGCAAAGTAATTACATCAAAACATTCCAGAGAACATGGATGAGTAAATCTGAAATACATTTTGGCTTTCTGTATGCCCCCTGCTTGGCTGAGACACTGAAGACACCGATTCAAACGTGGAAAGCAATGCTGCAGCTGTAACATTTGAACAGTAGCATTAGCCAGAAGGATTGTTGTTACTAATAACTGTCAAAAGGGCATTAATTCAAGTACTCAGCAGTGGCACAATTTCAGCACTTCACTCTGTCTGCAAAGACATACATTTGAAACAGGGAAGAGCATGCCTCTAAGCTACACATTGATTACGCTATAACATTAACTAGCATATGTCTTTCTGATCAGGAAACTAAAAAAACTAAACATAGTGGCTGGCGGAGGCAAAATGATCGATTACCCTTTAGCTCTGACAACAGAAAGAAGAAAACAGTAAAACCAGTGCAGACATCTGCAATGATGCTGTTCGTTAGTGAAATATTAAGCTGTTTCACAAGCAATGAAGTTGTTTGTCACACCCCCCCCCCCCCAGCATTGCATTGTTTAGTGAATCCTGAAGTAAAATTATATATTTACATATATAATCAACACATTAATGTCAAACCAAATAAAAAGAAATCCTCAGTGCCAAATCTTGAGCTACTACATCCACAAACACATGACTATAATTATGGAAAGTTGTTGCCTTTTTATTTTTGAAGAATAGCTCCATTTTCCTTATTTATTAGCTGTGATGCTACATAAGGGTCACATTTATTACACAAGCTGAAAGGCTTCAGTGTTCAAGTTTATATTTCAGTGTCTGCGTAGGAAAGGTGCAATGAAAGAAAGCAGTAGCTCTGTGCCTTATGACAGTGCCAAGCAAGTCACAGGGCTTGGACACGTTACATGGCTAATACCTGCACACTGCATGCTTTAAACTTCAATCTGCCAGCACCAAATTCACTAATAGAATACATTACCAGTTAACTTAATCTGAACACAGTCTGTGTGTTTCATGTTTGTTTCATTATCCTGGGATTGTAACTTTCTAGTCCACATCATTACTTTCTACCCTTCGCCATGCATTGCCCCTGGAGTTGCTCAATTGCTGCTTGCCTCATATGGAAAAAGGTTGTATACAAACACTGTTAGCTGGCAAGAAAAATGGAGGTGGAGCACTAGAATGATAATTTGTAGCTACAGAGAAGTGGAAGATGGGGTAAAGGATTTCACTTAAACCTAATCTAAATTCCTTATGCACAGCACTGCATACAATGGTGTCAGTGTCAAGCCTGATAAGAAATACATGCTTCTGCATGTACCTTACTGATGACTGCCAACATGTGCACCCCCAACAAAGCAAGCTGCTCTATCCAGTGACTGTACTGCTTATGGCCGCCACCAGCTATCAGGATTACAGCATGAACACCAGCTCATCACCTCTTTGAGGTAGTACAGTAAGTATTCTCTTGGCTGCTGCTGTTCCAGTGGTAGAGAGAGATATAAGCCCTGACTATAGCCCAGGTAATTGGGTTTGATTAGCAGCTCATGAGACTGACTGAGCATCATGGGAGGGATGAGTGGTTACATGGGCATTTTCTTTGGCAATCCCTCTTGGAGTGGGAATGACACGATGGAAGGGGGGGGGTCCAAAAAGGAAGAAAAAGTAGTGGGCATAGCTCTGCTGCAGTGGAGGATGAACAATACATCCAACACCCACCACTCAAATGAAGTCATGGAATTGCAATGGGGAAGGGGGAGAATAATGGAGTAGGCCAAATAAGTGAAAAAACCCTAGCTGATTGTGATGGACTTCACCTCCAAGGTGCCCTTAGGTTCCACGACTGGCCCATACTTTTAAGTCCGAGGGAGATGTGGAGAGCTCATAGACACAGTGCGGAAATTGGTCGCACTGTAGAAAAACCACAAACTGAAGTAAAGAGCATAAAGTGCCCCCACCAAAAAAAACAATAATGTGGCCTTGCCAATTACATTCTAGCTCCTGTTCTGTTAAACAGAAGTTGCAAGCAGTGAAGCATAGAAAATGTTACTTCTGTACCAGAACAACCATAGGACACATCCCATTTATCAATGTAATAAATTTTATTACATAAAATGCCACAAATGGTCAGTCTAATACTGAGTGAGTGGCTCCTTCTACTCTGTCAATATGCAGTTACCAGAGTTGCCACAGTCCAGAAAAACTCTGGAGAAATACTTGAGATAATAAGTGTCAGCCACCCATTACATTTATAAAACAAATCACCCATCTTCAGGCATAAAGAATAGTTGTATAAAATCTTACACAAACCATAGATGTCCTTCTCTTCCATGTTGCAGTATTCATAAGCTTTGGGTTAGCCTCCACTTAGCAACCCAAACACCCGGCCAGTATACAAAAGCTTTAGTCACTGCAAGGTACGTGGGACATCTGACATTGGCTGTAGGAAGTGTGGGCCATAAGTGACATCTGCACGTACCTTCCTCGGAACTGAGTGCCCCAGTCGGACCCCAGTCCCAGGACAGCTGCACAAGTCCTTAATTCATCCAGCAAAGCCCATTCTTTTTTTAAATAGGGGAAGGATGGTGGGATAGAACACCACAATATGGAAGAGAAGGACATCATGGTTATGGTTAAGATTTTACATAACTATTATATGTCCTTCTATTTTCATGTTGCAGTAATCATAACCTTTGGGTGAGTGCCATAGCTCAAAGGGAAAGAGAAGAGGGTGGTTTGGAACTATTTTCCAAAAATCCATGCAGGATTGCCCTAGCAAACCCTGTTCTAGTTCTGGAGATGCGATACAGTTTGTAGTGTTTTGTGAAGGTATGGACAGATGTTCAGGTAGCTGCTTCTAGAATGGAGGCAGTGCCCAGCCCCTTGATGAAAGCTCCAGAGGAGGCCATGGCCTTAGAGGAATGGGCTTTTACATTCGAGTCTATTTGTCTTCCATGGTAGGTATAGCAAACATAGATGGCTTTGGAAATCCATGTAGAAATATTCTGCTTTGTCGCAGCTTTTCCAAGAGCCCTGGGGTGAAAGGAGACAAACAATTACTCTAAACTCCTAATGGATTTGGTCTCGTCAATGTAGAATCTTAGTTGTCTGTGAACATCAAGTGAATATCAAGGGAATGCAGGACTCTCTCTCTCACTGTCATTCTGGGGTTGTGGGAAGAAGGTAGGGAGGTAGATACATTGGTTCAGGGACAACTCATTGACCATCTTAGGCAAAACAGATGGGTTAAGTCTGTAAGGCAACTCTATCCTTGTGGAAAATTTAAAAAGGTGGGGTGACCACAAGGGCCTGGAGCTCTGAGACTCTCCTGGCTGAAGTTAGGGCCACCAAAAGCACAATTTTCCAAGTACAGTACTTTAGACAGGCTATAGCTGCTGGCTCAAATGGAGCAACAATGAGCTCATTCAACACATAGTTCAGGTCCCAAGGTGGTGGAACTGACCTCCTGGGGGGAGGGGGGGGTGTAGAACTCCTTTCAGGAATAACTTCACCTGAAGTCTAGAAGCCAGTGGGGGGGGGGGTCTAGAGGCAAACATGCAGAAATAGGAACAAGGTGGGCCTAACAGTGGAATATGCCAACCCTGCTTGCAACAATTCACACAGACAAGACAGCACCATCAAGGTGACCTCTACTTGAAATGAATCTAGCTGTCTTTTTAGACACCAAATGGAGAACCTTTTCCACTTGGACAGACAGGATCTCCCAGTATTGGGTTTCCTGACCTCCTGCAGGACATTTAGCACATCCTTAGAGTAAAGGTGTCTGAAAGGGATCAAAACACTATCACCCACAGAGTTAGGTTCAGTGATTCAAAGTGGGAATGGATTAGGGATCTCTTGTTCTGAGTAGGTCCACTCTGAGGTAACTTGTGATGACAGCCCCTGCCTAAATGCAGAAGGAGGGGGAACCAGTGCTGTCTTGGCCAAAAAGGGGGGGGTCACCAGCAAGATTTTTGGATTCTCCTGCTGAATTTTCATCAGGACTTTCTGTAGGAGTGCGGGGAGGGATGCGTACAGAAACATCCACTTCCAAGAGACAGAGAAGGCATCCGTTGCCCTCGTTAGGGGGCTGGGAGCCTTGGTACAGTGCTGTGAAAGTTGCCTGTTCAGAGAGGAGGCAAACAGATCTATTTGTGGTATACCCAACCTGTGGACTACATCCAGAAACACATCCCTGTGTAGCATCCATTCGTGGGATTGTGACATGGATTTGCTCAGTATGTCTGCCTGTGTGTTCTGAGCTGAGGGGATAGACAGCCTGAAGAGTTACTCCATGCTGGATGGCCAATTCCCAGGCCTGGAGTGCAAGTCTGCACAGCAAGTATGATCTTGTTCCCCCATCTGTTCACATACCAAAGAACATTAATGTTGTCTGTGAAAAACTTCAGGGATCCTTGCTTCAGAACATGTTGGAAGGCCTTCAGAGCAAAGATGACAGCCCTCATCTTTCTGATGTTGATGTGTTCCTTCTTGGAGGGGCCGGGTCCATGTGCCTTGCACCTTCAAGCTGCCCATATATCAGCTCCCCAGCCCAGGTCTGAAGCATCTGTGTACATTTCCTGCAATGGAGTTAGGGGTTGCAAATGAAGTCCTGGATTCAGAGAGACTTGATCCACCCACCAAAGATCTCTGTCCTGAGGCATGGTAGGAAGAGAATGGTGTGGTCCAAAGGGTGGGCGTGTTGGTCCATGTGGACCTCAGATACCACTGAAGTTTTCTCAAGTGGAGTCATGCCAGTGGCAACATGGAAACTGTAGAAGCCACATAACCCAAGAGGCAGAGGTATTCTCTTGCTGTCAATGCTGCGGTGTGGATGACAGACAAGAGGTATTCCTTTAGACTTCCACCTTTTGGAGTGGGAGAAATGCCATCATAACATCCATTCTGATTCTGCACCCCAGGAAGACCTGGTCCTGGGAGGGGTTTAGGTTGGATTTGGGAAAGTCTGGAGATGGTTCTGGAGGGTACTGTAACAGTCTGCCTGGACCAGGTCGTCGTCCAGGTATGGGACAATCTGTATCCCTAAGACTGTGCAATAAGGCTACCACTGGAGCCAAACACTTGGTGAATATCCTTGGAGCAGTAGAGTGTCCAAATGGCAAAGCAGACAACTGAAAATATGAGGAGCCCACAGAGAAGTGAAAGTACTTCCTGTATTTGGGCCTGCTGGGGATATGCAGGTAAGCATCTCTGATGTCCAAGGTGGTGAGAAATCCCTGCGGTATTAACAGCGGGAAAAGAGTTTGAAGGGTGAGCATGCGAAAGGTGGGCATTTGAAGAAAAAGGTTGAGGTGCAAGAGATCTAATATGGGTCTCCATGGACCATCCTTTCTCGGGACCAGGAAAAGTCTTGAGTAAAAGCTCTTTCCCTTTTCTGATGCAGGGACTGACTGGATAGTCCCTTGAGAGAGAAGAGTGGTTGGAATAGGGGGCAGCTGGTCCTTTGGTGGATGAGGGATGCCCCTGAAAAAAGGAGAAATGACCCAAGTCATGAAATAAGCTTTTTCTATGATAGACAGGACCCACCTGTCTGAGGTGATGCTTTCCCAGAATGGGAGACAGTGAGAGAGTCTCTGGGAGAGGGGTATAGGGCCTGGAAGGGGAGGAAGAGAAGCCAGGTAGTCGCACACTACCTGACTTGTCCTGAAACGGAGGTTTCTGGGTAGGCCTAGAAGGTGGCTGTTGCTTTCTGGAACTCTTTTTGCCCCTAGCAGGAAGAGCAGCAGAACGTTTTTTAATAAATTGTCTCTTAGCAGGGCAATTTCTGTGAAATTTGGGAACTGGTAACATAAACAAATGTTTCAAGTCCTGTAGTTCATTGCCCTTCTGTTGAAAGGTTTTGAAAAATTCTGCCACTTGGGTGCCAAACAAGGTGGGTTACTTGGGGGGGGGGGGGGACATCAAGAAGTTTAGCCTGACAGTCAGGAAGGGGTTGCACCCTCAACCAAGAGTAACTTCTGAGCACTGAGGCAGAGGCTGCAGATCTGGCAGAGGCCTCTGCAGCATCATAACTGCATTTAATTGAGTGTCTTGTCACTTGTGAGAACAAGGAGATCACACTGGAAATTTGCGACACTGTAGCCAAATCAGGGAGCCCATCCAAAAGCTTAGATGCCTGAGATAAAATGGCCAGAGAGTACTTGGATCTATGTGTCTGGTAGTTGATGACCTTAAAGGCCAAAGCTGCTGAAGTACACACACCTTCTTGCCAATTCCCTCCATAGTTTTGTTGTCCTTGTCAGAAGGAAGAACTGAGGTAGAGGGTAGCAGTCTGGAAGGTTTGTCTGCAGAGACAGAAATGGTACCAGGATCTGCAGCAGCACACAATTAGAAATTCTGCCCCTTCTGGGACCTTGTAAAATCTGTCAGGACTTCTAGGAGCAGAGGGATGGAGCTCAGGATTTTTAGAAGCTGCAGAAAAGGCATCTAAAAAGGCTGGCAGGACTGGGGGACTGCAGAAGGTGCAGGGATATCCATTTGTAGGAGTTCATAATATCTCATTTGGGCTTCAATCATGTCTGTGGAGTCCCATTTAAAAAAATTCTTTCATCTGAGAGACTGTTTCTCCAAAGGTCAGGTTTTCCCCAGGGGAGTACCCCTCAGCAGCATCCTCCTCTGGGGAGGCATAACCTACAGCCGAATGCATCTGAGAAGTAGAAGACGGAGAATCCTCAGAAGAGGAAATCTGGAGTCTTCAGCCTCTAAGGTAGGAGGTTCAGCAATCTGGGGCCTAGGGCTGACAGCAGGAGGGGCAGCTGTGGGAGAAGCAGGCAAGAAAGGCCTAAGGGCCATAAAGACATTAAACAAGCCTTGGGAGAAATCAGGCATGCTCTCAGGATGTGAAGTGACATGCTTAGTTTGCTGTTTCTTTTTTAAAGAAGAGACAGGCCTAGAGGGCATAGGACCTAAGGAGAGCCTCACTAGCAGCGAGCAGAGGTCCACCCTCATTTCCACCAGACGTCTGCATAACCTCCACGGACGTGCTTTCTGAGCTAGGTTGTGTTGCCTCCGAAACAGTACCCACTATACCAGAGTCAACTGGTTCTATACTTTCCTCCAGGCGTACCTCGGCCACAGGGGAAACATTGGGTGGGAGAGGTGCAGTAGTCTCAGGCCTTGAAACTTTGGCCTTATTTATCGGTGGCTTGGTGGTATGACCAGATGGCCCTTCCATCGCATGGGACACACGTTTGAGTCACTGGTTCTCTAGAAAGATGTTAAGGGCGTGCAAACGGCTGCGAAGGGTCTTTGGGATGAACGCTTGACAAATGGCACCAGCCTTATGGTCGCAGTTGGGCCCTAGGCAAAACAGACACAGGTCATGGGCGTCCTTATGACAGATCTGACATCCACACCTACACTTTCCTTTTCTGGATGACATGAAACCTGGCAGCAAACATACAAAAAAGATAAAAATGAAACCTTCATTAACCAGCAAATACACCACAAAAGTAGTATAGGTTAGTCCCAGATAAGAAAGAGGGGCTGGCGGGTGGGTAACCTGGACTGCAGCAGTGAAGACACTAGAACATCTACATTTATGGTAGGTACAAAACTGTACTATGTTCATCGTGTTTCACTGCTGCAGTCATTACACTTGTGTAGAATCCCAAAGCTGAGTTTGGGTGGCTGGCTCTATAGAGGATTTGGTGTGGCTATGAGGCCCTGCAGCACTGCAGTGGCAAAGCCAGCTCTGGATCTAGAATAAAGAGGTAAATGGTAATGCTTGGTAAAGGTGTGCACTGAACACCATGTTGCAGCTTCCAAGATATCTTTGGTAGGTACTCCTCTAAGGTAGGCAGTAGAAGTGGCAGTTGCCCTAGTGGAATGTGGTCTAATTAGATGGTACAGGTTTCCCATGCTGTGTGTAGCAGAACCGGATACAGTGTCCTATCCACTTTGAAATGGTCTGCTTTGAAATAGCCTTTCCCCGAGATCCTGCAGCATATAATACAAACAATTGTTCAGTTTTTCTGAAAGCTTTTGTTTTGTCCAAGTAGAAGCGTAACTGCCTGTGTATGTCCAAGGAATGTAGAAGTCTCTCCCCTTTATTCTGGGGATTTGGATAAAAGGTTGGCAAGTGAATGGTTTGGTTAAGAGCCACACTGGATACCACCTTAGGCATAAAGGGTTTGTTCTTAAAGAAATCCTGTCTTGGTGGAAAATGATGAAAGGCTCCACTGCCATTAGTACCTGCAGTTCTGAGACTCTTCATGCTGAGGTCATTGCCAGATGCAGAGCAGTTTTCCATGATATATATTTTAACTCTGCTGAATTGGCTTGTTCAAAAGGAGGCAAAGTGAGCTTTTCCAAAATGAAATTGAGGTCCCAAGTTGGTGTTGGTGCTCTCCAGGGCGGTCTTATGTTTTTAGCCCCTCCGAGGTACTGCTTTAGCAAAGGGTGAGAAAAAATAGGAGATCTGTGTTGTAATGAGCCGAGATGGCAGAAGCGTGAATCTTAATGGATGAGAAGGACAGTCCTTTGTCCAGCATCTCAGTCAAGTATTGTAGTATCTGAGGAATGTTAGGGACCAGAGGATCAAGGTTTAGAGACTGGTTCCAGGCACAGAATCTCTTCCACTTTTCTGAATAAGATTTCCTGGTGCTAGGCCTCCTGGCTTCCAAAATGACATCCATAACAGCTTTAGACAGATAAGTTGTCTGTTTGGCTATTGAATCTTCCATGCAGCCAGGTTTAAAGTTTTGAGCTGACTGTGCAGTATCCGATTGTTTTGCTGAGCCAGAAAGTGTGGAATTTGAGGCAAAATCCAAGATGGACCTTGTTAAGTTGTTTAAGATTGGGTACCAGTGCTGGCGTGGCCAGTCTGGAGCAATCCGAATCATCTGTGGTTTGTCTTGTCTGGCTTTTAGGAGTACCTTTGAAAGGAGAGGCAGTGGTGGGAAGGCATAAAAGCTTAGGTTTTTCCAGCTGAATGAAAGAGCATCCACTTTCCATGCTTGTGTGTGATAAGTTCTTGTGCAGAATTTTTGTAGTTGGCAATTCAGTGGGGAGGCAAAGAGATCTATGTCCGGGCACCCCCATTTTTGCATTGCCATGCTGAAAACCTGTGGATTTAATTTCCACTCGTGAGGATCCATGATGTTTCTGCTTAGGTCATCTGCCAGTGTATTTTATCTTTCCTGGCAGGAATTGTGCTTGCAGATGTACTTGATAAGTTATAGCCGTGTTCCACAAAGTCATGGCTTGCCTGCATAGGGGGTAAGAATGACTGCCCCCTTGCTGGTTTATGTACAACATCACTGTGGTGTTGTCTGTCCTTATTAATAATTGTCCTGGATGCAGAAGGTCCTTGAAAGCTGTTAGGGCATTTTGTACAGCCAACATCTCTTTTTGATTGATGTGAAGAGGCATTTGTTCTGTGGTCCATTTGCCCTGAATACATTTTCCTGCCATGTGTGCTCCCCAGGCGTAATCCGAGGCATCTGTTGTTATAATCTGCCTGGCTGTGGGAAGAGTGAAAGGCTGACCCTTGTTGAGGTGACATGCCTGTTCCCACCAGCGAAACTCCTGTTGTTGGCTGGGAATTAGAGGTATTACTGTCTCCAAACTGTGAGAATGTTGAGACCAAACACTTTTTAGGTACCACTGTAATTTCCTCATATGCAGTTCTTGTATATGGAATTAGTAGAATGCAGGATGCCATGAATCCCAAGGCCTGCAGGATTTTTCTTGCAGGGAGTTGGGACTTTGCTGCTATCAATTGAAAATACTGAGTCAGTTGTCCTCGTTTGTCTGGCGTGAGATGAGCCATCTGGGCCGTTGTATTTAAGCTGGCACCCAGGAATATTATCTCTTGTGAGGGCACTAGTTTTGATTTCTTTTCGTTTACTGTGTACCCTAGGCAACTTAATCTTTTTACGAACGCCAGATGCTGTAGAAGAATGTCCTTGCTCTCTGCTTGAATCAGGCAGTCGTCCAGATATGGATATATCTGAATTCCTTTTTGTCTGCAAAATGCAATTACTGGTGCCAGGCACTTGGTAAAGACCCTGGGCGCAGTAGATAAGCCAAAGGGCAGTGCAGAGAATTGGTAGTGTATTGAACCAGCTATGAATCTGAGGTATCTTCTGCAATTTTGTCTGATAGGGACATGCAGGTATGCCTCTTTGAGGTCCAAAGTAACAAGCCAAGCTTCGTTGCCCAACATGGGAAGGAGCTGTTGTAGTGTCAGCATTTTGAATTTTGGAACATCCAGGTAAGTATTTAAAGTGGAAAGGTCCAGAATGGGTCTCCAGGCTTTGTCCTTTCTGGGTACCAGGAAGAGTCTTGAGTAAAATCCTTGTCCTTTTTCCTGCTGTGGTACGTTTTGAATAGCTCTCATGTCCACAAGAGCTGTAATTTGTTTTTGTGCCTCTGCCCATTGATTTTGTGGCAGGTCTGGCATTCCTTTTAGCCTTGGAAAAGTGTGAAAGTGGTACCTGTAAACTTGAGACACAATATTCAGCACCCATTTGTCTTGGGTGATTGCTTGCCAGTTTTGAGAAAAAAGTGCTAGTTTCCCCCCTAAGGGAGCTGCCAAAAGGTAAGAGTTTGGCATTGGAAGGGGGAAGTCATTGGGACCGTTTCCTGTAAGGTTGTGACTTATCCTCACCTTGGTTTGGGTTTGAAGCACCCCACTGGCATGGTCTGTAAGAACCTTGTGGCTGAGATCTGCCTCTTGGGCATCTGTATCTGCCTCTTTGTGGCCTGTCTGACACTGGAAAGGACCAATTCTTAGTAGGCCAATTTCTGCTAAATCATGGTGGCTGTACCTGTAAGAAATCCTTTACTGTTTGCAAAGATTTTGCCTTATCCTCCATAGGTTCATAGGTTCATAGGTTCATACTAGGCTATCTGATAGAAGAGAGTCAGTTAGGGACCTCTTCTGCCTTAATACCACATAAATTATCTTGCTGCAAAGGAGCATCCAGTAATTTTGCCTTAACATGATCTGGTAAACTTTGTTATTTTAACCAAGCATGCCTTCAAATCACAGATCCTGTAACTGCTGCTCTACAAGAAGCTTCTAATGAATCAAAACCATATTGCAAAGTATGCTTTTCCACTTGTTCAGCTGCATGCAATAAATCCTGCATTTCCTTATAGTCAGGTTGTTCTGCATTTATACTCATTTTCTGTTTTAATTGAGACAGTAACTATTGTTGATACTTAAGCATGTGAAACTGGCAATTCAGAGCTCTCACTGCTAAAGTTGCAGAGGTATAAACTTTCTTTCCCCATCTGTCTAATGCTCTAGAGTCCCTATCCGAGGGAACTGGATTCTTAGCCGTGGAAGCCTTAACCCCTTTGGGACCCTGGGAAATAGTTTCTGGGTCTGCAACAGGGTTTTTATAAAGAAATTTGTGAGAGTCAGGTACTCTGTAGTATCTGTCTGGCTTGACTGGAGCTGGGGGTAAAGAATCAGGGTTTAAACTAGATTCAGAGAACACATCATCCACAATGTCCAACACTGGCGGAATAGCAAGGGCCTGTGCTGAGGCAGCAAAAGAAAGTCTCCGAGCCTTTTCTTGGATTCTGAGTAATCCTTGCCATCCCAATGGAAATGCTCCCTCATGGTATGTAAAGTTTCCCCAAAACAGTAATCCTCAAGAGGAGAGGCTAAAGGAATTGATTCTTCAGCATCAGAATCCTCATAGGGGGTTAAAGAATATCCCTGGACTGAAGAGGAATCAGAATATACTGAAACCTGGTCAGAGAAATCATAGTCTGTATCTTGCCTAGGCCCTTTTATCAGGAGGGGGATGGGAACCCCTGATCAAAGTTATCAAGTCTTCGGCCATCTTGAGCATCTGTTTTTCAGGCATGGAGGCCTGTCCAGGTGAATGCTGTACTTGCTTCTTTGTCTTTAGTGTAGGCTTAGTCTTGGCTGTAGTTGTAATGGTAAGTTGAGTAGGCCTGAAAACACCCTCAGAAGCCAATGCCTGCTCAGCAGCTACGGACCCATCTGAAGGGTTAATCTCCGTTGGCCCAACACCTTGAGGCTCCAGAGGCCTAGGCCCCTCCACGTGGGAGTCGGACGCGCCTGTGGTTCTGAGGTAGCGGGTGTCAGGGGCTGCGAAAGCGCCTCACTGAAAACCGGTGAAAGGGCGACTGGCATAGAAGAGAGTCAGTTAGGGACCTCGGAAGCCTTTCCTTATCTTTGTCTTTGCGCTTTTTATGAATTCCGGTCGTCGGTTGTTCCGACAGCATGGTGTAATTGAACCTTCGCCCAAAATAATGGCGAGCAAAATCAAACTGACGTTTAATAGTGTGTTTGTTAAATCTAGCACAAAACCGACAACTAGTGACGTCATGGTCTGGGGCCTAGGCATGGAATACAGTAAGAATGAAAATCCTTATGAAGTATTTGCTTCCCACAAGAAATACAATTATTAACTTTTTCTGACATTGGTCTGAGGCAAGAAAAAAATTTCCCCAACGGGGTACTTAGCTTTATAGAAGACTTCCGATCAAAACCCAAAACCAATGTGTTAATGTGGTTCAGAAACATGTAGACTCAAGAAATCCATCTCACAAGTGAAGCTAGAGAGGTGAAATCCTTAAATCATCTGTGGAAAATATTAATAAATAGGAATGTAGACCCAATCATAATATTTTAGTAGCATGTGAGCCTTTAGCCTGCCCCAATGTACAACCTTCAGAAGGAGAACAAAGTGTAGTACTGCATAGTATTTTACAGCTTAGTAGCTTCTAGACACTTTACAATGCCATACCTTTTGTGTAGCAGCTTAAAGTGTATTATGTCTTTTAAAACTACCAAAACACACTACATGGCTTTCCTGTGGTGACTGCTGTGTGTGCTGCACATGAAACCAGATTATAACCGGTATCAAACATGAGTAACAAAGCTGGCTATGCACATTTCTAATGGCAAAAAGCTGCATAACAAGGTTATCTTTTTGCTGATTTCAGAGAATAATAAGCATGCTCCATATATAAAAACAGGCTATATGGAAATGATGATTCATGAAAGCTTAGGCCTGCTTTAAAGGGGCGGTCTTAGGAGCTGCAATGGAGTCCCAATGTTGCAGGCCAAAGAAACCAACAGCTAGTCCTGCTACTCGGAAAGAGCCAGAGGACAGACATACAGGACTGACTACACAACAGCTATAATGCACACATTGTGGGATGATAATCAGAAAAAATCTGGGAGGAAAATAACTATATCTGCAAGTTTGATCAGTGTAGAAATATGTAAACAGTTGCTCAAGATAACATAACTGCTAAACGGGATCATAAGATCAAGTCATGCATTCTCCCTCTACATCGGGCTTCACTGGGACAAATGAATACAAGAACACGCATTTCACATACAAAACTAATCAAACATGCTCCTAGCCCACACAATAAAAATAAGTACTTAACCAGTTTAGACATTATACCGCATGAAAAAACTCAAGCCTTCTAGAAGTTAATATCAATATCAGAAAAACAGCCAAATATATCCCCCAAACATGGTACCTGTAAGGGCCTGTTCCTTCAGCTCAGAGTAAATTACATTGGTTTGCAATAGCAGCACTGTGAAGGATGATGCTGTCCTGTCTAAATTCATGTTGACATGAGCTGCAAGTTCTTAGCAATTCAGCAAGCTGCCTGGATGGTTTCTCAACACATGCTTTTGGTAAAACACTAGTGGGCTGGTGATCTGCTATAATGGTAAAGAGGATGACTTTGACAAAGGGAAGACTAATGCGGTTTTCCCAACTGAGAGGAAACAGCAGGTGGAAAGAAAGAGGTTAATACATGCAAGAGGAATGCAAATGGAAGTGTCACAAGCTTTTAAAACTGTAAGGTAAAATGCACCGGGGCCTGCCATATGACATTTTTTATGGGCTGCAGGTGTAACGGTTGAAAAAGAAATTACAGTTAAGTTAGTAACTTATGATAATTGCGGGTGTCTGAATATGATCGATGTTGCAGTTATTTTAAAATGTGAGATTTCTGCTACTGAAAGTTTGACGTCTGAACAGACTTCCACAGCTCTTCCCCTTGTACTATGACCATATGGATATGGACCTTAACACATCTGTGGTGTGAGAGGAATGCTTGCTTATGCCATCTTTAGTACTTTCTTGCTTCTTTTGGCTCCAACAGTGGGCTGAGACCAGGCCGTGAGTGGCGCAGATAACTTATGCCCACGGAATAGTAAACAAACCTAAAAGGACCCCAATGTTGTCTTTCTCCAGAAAGTAAAAATGAGGAAGGGGCTATCATGAAGGAGTAAAAAGGAAGGGAAGAATGTAAGTGACTGGGTACCCAGCCCAATCACAGAATTTATTTATTGACATTTGGTTACTGGGAAAGTTTAACTAGATAGAAGCCCATTTTCAGCAGAGACCCAGGGAGAAAAGCTCCAAATTATCACAAAACATTTTAAGAGCAATAATTTTACAATCTTCAAATATAAAACAAAAACTTCTGCAGTTTAAATAAATTATAGAGACAATATAAAAAAAAAAAAAAAAAAAAAAAACAGTTTATGTACTTACCATAACTTGGAATCTGTGCCATCCAGCGTCATTATTCATCACGGATGGGTCTTGGATCTGACCTCAGATCCCAGCCAGCAACTAATGGACAGATCCAGAGCTCAAGCTCCTCCCCTTCCCATAATCCCCTGCCGATTTGTAACCCTCAGGTCGAGTTTGCTGGATAAAGAAAAGGCAGCACTGCCTGCCAGATTAACTAAGAAAAAGCATCACTCCATATCTAACAGATCTCCAGAAGGCAGGGAGAAAGAGGGCGGGAATGTGAAAAATAATGACACTGGACAGCACAGATACGAAGTTATGGTTAAATACATAACTATCTGATGCTATCCATGTCATTATTCATCACGGATGGGTCAGAGTCCCCAGCTACTATGAATCCTAGGTGGCCTCAGGGAAGGATATGCCAGAGCACAGAGAAATCAAAGGAAGCCCTGTTCCTAGACACCAAGTCTAACATAGTGCAAAACAAAGGTGTGAGGATTAGACCAAGTAGCAGCAGCACAAATCTCATTCTACGTTTAGCCAAGAAGGCCAAAGACATAGCCACAGATCTAGTGGAGTGGGCTTTGACTGGTCTAGATAGCTCCATTTGTCTCCTGTCATAAATGTAGAAAATACAGCTGGCAATCCATTTGGAAATAGTTACCTTAGAAACTGGCAGACCTTTTCTGGGCCGAAAAAGGCTGGTCTGACTTCCAAAATTCATCAGTTCTCTTAAGATAAAATCGTTGTTGCCTTTGGACATCTAAACAATGTAAAGTATATTTCTCCCCTTATTGGAATAATTAGGGAAGAAAACTGGTAGCTGGATAGATTGGTTGAGGTTAGCTTCAGAAGCCACCTTTGGAACAAATGAAGGATTTGTCTTGAGGGATCGCCTATCCTTGTGGAAAACCATAAAAAGGGGGCTTAATGTTGAGAGCCTGCAACTCAGAAACCCTCTTGGCAGAAGTAATGGCTAGTAAAAATGCCATCTTCCAAGACAAAGTCAAAATCACAAGATGCGGCCTCTTCAAAGGGCTTTTGTGTCAAAAGACTGCAATACCAGAGTTAAATCCCATGGTGGGGAAGGATCTTTGATAGGAGGTCTAAGAAAAAACAGGCCTTTGAGAAAGGCTTTGAGTAGTTTAGAAGAAAAGGTGAGATGATTATTCAAATGCTAATTAGAGATGGCTGCCAACTGAAGCTTAATCTCCCTCCTAAAAAAGAGGAGCCAAGAACAATAAAATATCAGGAATCGGGGCCAAAAAAGGATCCAAATGACGCTGCCTGGCCCAAATAGAAAATCTTTTCCGGTTACTGAAATATACCTTCTTCGTAGATGACTTCTGGAATGCCAAGGTAATATTCCTCACCGGAGAGGGGAGCCTGGACTGCAAATGGATCACAAGAATTGAAGGAGCCAAGTGATTAGACAAAGCATCTGGAGGTTGGGAAGGGGAAGCTCCCAGGGGTGGGAAATAAGATCTGGAACGGGATCCAATATCCATGTTGGATACTTCAGACGAGACCGAAGGGAGAACCGTGCTTGACGAGGCCACAAGGGGGCAATGAGGATGAGAGGGGTCTTCAGGCTACAAGCCTTCTGCAAGACCCTAGGAATTAGAGGAGTCACCATAGAGGAGTCCCGTTGGCCAACTGTGAACCAGAACGTCCTTACATAACTCCCCTGTCGGGGGATCAGGGCAAAGCAGTTGCTGCATTTGTGGTTGACTGGGGAGGCAAACAGAGCAACATGGTTGACCCCAACAGTTGAATATCTGACGTGTTACTGAAGGATTCAGGGACCACTCATAGGGACTCAAGACAGACCTGCTGAGTTTGTCTGCCAGCACACTGGAACTGTCAGGAATGTGAGTTGCAAGAAGAAAGCACCTGGAAGACATTGTCCATTCACACACTCTCATGGTCTCTCTGCACAGCGGATAAGACAGTGTTACCCTCTGCTTGCTGATGTACCAGACAACTGCCATGTTTATCTGTTTGAATTGCTATATTCCCAAGAGGACGGCACTCCTGAAAGGCTTGCAACATTAGGAGGACTGCTCTCATCTCCAGGATGTTTATGTGAAATTGTGTTTCTGTGGGGGACTACGAGCCTTAAACCATCCTGCCCTGAAAATGCCCCACCCCAACAGGGAGGCATCCGTGGTCACAGTGGCCTTGGGCGGGGGAAGACAAAAGGGTCTACCTAGAGTTAGAGACTGAAGCCACCAGCCAAGGTGATTCCTGCACACCTGAGTCATCCTGATGGGCATGGACAAAGGATGAACCTGCGTGGACCACTGGACTGCCAGGGTCCACTGTAGAACCCGCATGTGATACCTGGTGAGTGGCACTAACTGGAGGATAGCTGCCTTCGAACCTAAAGTTTGCAGAATTAGATGCGTTGCTGGGTGTTACAGAACCAGTAACTGAGAGACTTGATCCCAAATAAGATGAACTCTACCATAGGAGTAGTGCACTGCAATCTTTGACATTATGTCCAGATGAACCCAGATAAACTCCAAGTTTTGCACGGTGAAAGAATTGATTTGGGCAGGTTGATTGTGATGCAAAGATCCTGAAAGAGATTGCGGGTATAATGGGTGGCTAGTGACAACTGATGCCTCGTGGGGGTCATGAGGGGCCAATCATCCAGGTACTGAAAGACCTGGAAACCTTGCAGCCAGAGATGAGCTGCCACCACTGCCAAACATTTGGTAAACACCCAAGGGGCTGTGGTGAGTCCAAAGGGCAGGGCTGGGATCTGGTAGTGACTGGCTCCTAATCGAAAATGCAGGTGTCTCCTGGAGCGTCTGCTGATCTTGATGTGATAGTACGCATCCTTGAGATCCGCTGATCTGAGGTGATATTTCTCTAGGCTAGTGTGTGAAGGGAGAATCGTCCCCCAATGCCTCCAAGGCAGGACAGTCAGGCAGCGCTTCAGGAGCCCTGAAGAGATTTCTCTGAGAAAGGTTCCCAGGAGCACTGATTCTACGGACTCCCTCTGCCTCTAAGGTGGCGTCTATCATTGAATCCCCTAACCCGGCCTGTGGAAGAGGATTCTTGTGAAGCATCCTGGAAGAAGGACAGAGTCCTGCAGAACTGAAGTTTCTTACCATCTCTGTCTTAGAAAAAGATCATTGGGAATTAGAAAACTTGATTCCCACTGCAGACAGAATCTTTCCCTCCTGCTCTCTGCAGAGCAATGGCTCCTTGAAGGAAGATCCGAACAAGGTTGAACTGCTGAAGGGAGCATTAAGAGATGCTTTGAAGGGCTCCACAAACCTGCAAAGGCAAAGCCAGGTATGCCATCTAATGGCAATAACTGTGCCAGCTGCTCAACAGGTGGCCTCTGCTGTGTTGGAGATCAATCACATCGAAGCATTAGCCACAGAAGCCAGAGTAGACAACTTAGGAGAGATGAATTTAAGAGACTCTGGAGGCAGCAACTCTGTAAGGGAAGTGGTAAGTTCCGACACCAAATCCCTCTGAAGCTGGGTAAAATGTGCCATGTAGTTGGTTTCCCTCAGTCCAAAAGTAGCTGAGGCAAAGAAGCTCTTTCTGAAATGGTCAATCGCCCAAGACTCTATTCGGGGGATGGACCGAGGAGCTGTGCTCTGCTAGTTCCTTCTTAGTAGCGGCGGCCACCATGATGGCATCAACAGGGATGCTCTTACTCCAAAAGGGTTTATTTTTCAGGGGGTCTGAGGAATTTGTCTGCCTTTCTGGGTACCAGTTCCACTGTAGCTGGCTCCTTCCAACCCCCTGCCAGTAATGAGCCCCACCAGCTTGTCAGCACGGAGGGACACCCAGGTAGAAGATGGGCCCTTCCCGAAGACCTTCAGGAAAGTACAGTTGTGTACACTTACCATAAATGTAGATGTTCGAGTGTATTCACTGTTGCAGTCATTACATTTGGGTAATCTGCTGGCAGGTTGCCATCAGTCGGCCTGAATTACAAAGTCTTGGGTCCTGCATCGGTTGCTGTCTCCTCTTCCATGACGTCAGGTCGTCAGTGGTATAAAACAAGCAGCAGATGCCATTTTCTTTAGTTTTTCTTGCCCCAGATGTCAGGTGCCTCCAAAAAGGTAGCAAAAAAAAAAAAAATATATATATATATATATATATATATATATATATATATATGTGTGTGTGTGTGTGTGTGTATACACACACGTGTATACACACACATGCATCAATATAAACTTTACCTTCATCTACAAGCAAATACACCACATAGGTTGTAGAAGATAGAGAAGGAAAGATAAACTCCAGAATAAAAGGGGGGATGGCGGGAGAGTAACCTGGACTGCAACAGTGAATACACTCGAACATCTACATTTATGGTAAGTGTACACAACTGTACTATGTTCTTCGTGTTTCACTGTTGCAGTCATTACATTTGGGTAGAATCCCAAAGCTATGGTTGGGAGGCTGGATCTAAACAGCATTAGGAGCGGCTATAAGGCCCTGCACAACTGCAGTGGCAAAGCCTGCCCTGGACTTAGAGTAGAGAGGCAAATGATAGTGCTTTGTAAAGATGTGAACAGAACTCAAAGTAGCAACCTCTAGAATTTCTTTGATTGGTTGGTACTCCTCTGAGAAAGGCTGCTGAAGTAGCCGCAGCTCTGGTGGAATGAGACCTAATGCCCTTGGGCACAGGTTTACCATGGTGTAAGTAGCAGAAACAGATGCAGTGGCTTATCCACTTTGAAATTGTCTGCTTTGAAATAGCCTTTCCTTCTGATCCTGCAACATATGACACTAGTAATTGCTTAGTTTTTCTTAGAGCTTTAGTCCTGCGCAACTAGAATCTTAGCTGTCTGTGTACATCCAAGGAATGCAGAATTCTCTCCCCTTTGTTCTGTGGATGAATTGTTTGGTTAAGAGCCACACTGGAAACTGCCTTAGGCATAAAAGTAGGATTTGTCCTCAGAGACACCCTGTCTGGGTAAAATATGATAAAAGGCTCCACAGCCATGAGGGCCTGTAGCTCTGAAAACTCTTCTTGCTGAAGTAATTGCTAGTGGCAGAGCTGTTTTCCATGATAAAAACTTTGTATCAGCAGTAGCAGCTGGTACAAAAGGAGGCAGGGTGAGCTTTTCCAACACATAATTGAGGTCCCATGCAGGAATTGGTGTCTTCTAGGAGGCCTTACATTTTTGGCTCCTCTAAGATACTGCTTTAGTAAAGGATGAGAAAAGATTGATGGCTCTGTATTGTAATGAGCCGAAATGGCAGAGGCATGGATTTTAATTGATGAAAAAGATAGGCTTTTGTCAAGCATCTCAGTCAAGTATTGCAATATCTGAGGAATATTTGGTTCTGCTGTATCAGTTCCTTGTGCTTGATTCCAAGCACAGAATCTATTCCATTTATCAGCATAAGATTTTCTAGTACTAGGCCTTCTAGCTTTCAAAATGGCATCCATCACAGCTTTACTGAGTGGTGTTGTTTGTATAACTACATGATCTGCCATGCTGCCAGGTTCAGTGTCTGGAGTTGATTGTGCAGGATCTGATTGTGTTGCTGGGACAGTAGTTGAGGTCTTTGAGGTAAGGTCCAAGCTGGGTATTGAGACAAGTTCCTTAGGATTGGGTACTAGTATTGGCGGGGCCAGTCCGGTGCAATTAGTATCGTGCTTGGTTTCTCTTGTCTGACTTTTAGGAGGAGCTTGGGAAGAAGAGACAGTGTAGGAAAGAGCGTCCACTTTCCATGCTTGTCTGTGATAAGTCCTTGTGCAGAATCTTTTCAATTGATAATTCTGAGGGGAGGCAAAAAAAAATCTATGTCTGGGCTCTCCCATTTCTTTATCATCATGCTGAAGACTTGTGGATCTAGTTTCCACTCGTGAGGATCCATAAGGTTTCTGCTTAAATTGTCTTCCAGAGTATTTTGCTTTCCTGGCGAGCTTGAAGATGTATTTGGTAAGTCAAAGCTGTGTCCCACAGTGCCATGGCTAATCTGCAAAGGGGGTATGAGTGTGTGCCCACTTGCTTGTTTATACACCACATGACTGTGGTGTTGTCCGTCTTTATCAGTAATTGCCCTGGATGAAGTAAGTCCTTGAAGGCTGTTAGGGCATTTTAAACAGCTAGCATCTCTTTCTGGCTGATATGTAGATGCATTTGTTTTGGTGCCCATATGCCCTGAATGCATCTTCCTGCCATGTGGGCCCCTCAGGCATTATCTGATGCGTCTGTTAAGGTTTGGCTGGCAGGGGGTAGAGTGAAGGGCCGTCCCACGTTTTGGTGACAGGCCTTTGCCCATCATAGAAACTCCTGTTGCAGGCAGGGAATGAGAGGAATCATTGTTTCCAGACTGTGTGAATGCTGACTACATAAACTTTTTAGGTACCACTGAAGTTTCCTCATATGCAGTCTTGCATATGGAATTAGTAGGATGCAGGATGCCATATAGCCCAAAGTCTGCAGAATTTGTCTTGCAGAAGACTGCTTTTGTTGCCATCAGTTTGAAGTAGGCAGTTTCCTTTGTTTGTCTGGCATGAGGTAAAGCCATCTGGGCAGTTGTATTCAAGCTTGCACCCAGGAATGTTATCTTTTGGGAGGGTACCAGTTTTGATTTCTTTTCATTTATTGTGTACCCTAGGCATGTTAGAAGCCTTTTCACAAATGCCAGGTGTCGAAGAAGAGTGTGTCCTTGTTCTCTGCTTGAATGAGACAGTCGTCCAAGTAAGGATATATTTGTATACTTCTTTGTCTGCAAAATGCAATTACTGGTGCCAGGCACTTTGTAAAGACCCTGGGCACAGTAGATAAGCCAAAGACCAGTGCAGAGAATTGGTAATGCATTAAGCCAGCCTTGAATCTGAGGTATCTTCTGCACGACTGTCTTATTGGGACATGCAGGTATGCCTCTTTTAGGTCTAAAGTCACCAGCCAAGTATTCTTGCCCGGCATGGGCAGAAGCTGCTGCAAAGGCAGCATTTTGAATTTTGGAATATCCAGGTATGTGTTCAAAATCGATAAATCCAGTATTGGCCGCCAGGTCTTGCCCTTTCTGGGTACCAAGAACAGTCTTGAGTAAAAACCTTGTCCTTTTTCCTGTTCTGGTACTGTCTGAATGGCCCTCATATCCATGAGTGACGTAACCTGTTTCTGTGCCTCTGCCCATTGATTTTTTGGCAGATCTGACCAACCCTTTGGTACTGGCGGAGTGTGGAAATGGAATCTGTATCCTGTGATACGATGTCTAGTACCCACTTGTCCTGGGTTATTAACTGCCAATTTTGAGCAAAAAGTGCTAATTTTCCCCCGTGGGTGCTGCCAAAAGATAAGTGCTTGGTGTAAAGCAGAGGGAAGTCATTGGAATTGCTTTCTGTAGTTTTGTGCTTTATCTCCTCCAGATTTGGAGGTGGATATGCCCCATTGCTTTGACCTATATGAGTCTCGCGCCTGGTATCTGGAACCCTTAGGGCGTCTGGATTTGCCCCTTTGAGCTCTGACACAGGAAAGGACCAATTTTTTGTAGGCCAGTGTCTACTAAATCTTGGTGGCTGCACTTGTAAGAAGTCTTTAACAGTTTGCATGGACTTAGCTTTGTCTTCCATTTTCTTTAAAACCTCTTCTGCCTTAATACCAAACCGAGAATCATACTGTAAAGGTGCATCTAGCAATTTAGCTTTAACATGATCAGGCAAATTTTGTTTCTTTAACCAGGCATGCCTCCTAATCACAGATCCAGTAACTGCGGCCCTGCAGGAGGCCTCTAAAGAATCAAAACCACACTGCAAAGTAGGTTTTCCAACTTGTTCAGCTGCATGCAATAATTCCTGCAATTCTTTATTTTCTGCACATTCTGAAATCATCATTTTCTGTTTCAGCAATCCCATAACATGTTGTTGGTACTTAAGCATATGAAATTGACAGTTTAAGGCCCTGATTGCCAAGGCTGCAGATGTATAAACCTTTTTTCCCCATCTGTCCAGTGCCCTTGAATCTGTCAGGAGGAGTAGGATTTTTTCCTGTTGAGGCCTTAACTCCCTTTGGGCCCTGTGAAATAGTTTCAGGATCAGCAGCAGGTTTTCTAAATAAAAACTGAAATGAGTAAGGGACCCTGTAATATCCATCAGGCTTACTGGGAGCCGGAGGTAAGGAGTCAAGCTTGACTCCGAAAACACATCATCCACAATGTCTAAAACAGGGGGGAATGGCTAAAGGCTTGTGCTGAGGGAGAAGGAAATCGCTGAGCCTCTTTTTTTGATTCTGAGAAGTCTTGACTCTCCCAGTGAAAATGCTCCCTCAAAGTATGCAAGGTTTCTCCAAATTAATAATCCTCAGGAGGAGATGCAGATGGAATAGAATCCTCATAGGGAGGTATAGAGAATTCCTTATCAGAAGAAATAGAAACCTGATCTGAAGATTCATAACCAGTGTCTTGCTTAGGCCTCTTACCTGGAGGGGGATGGGTACCCCTGATCAAGGTAATAAGGTCTTCAGCCATTTTCATCATCTGTTTTTTAGGCATAGAGGCCTGTGCACGTGGTTCATGCATCAGTTTTTTTAGTTTTAGAAGTTGCTTTTGTCTTTGGTTTTGCAGCTGTCATCAGTTTGATATATAAATGTTGAGGTCTGAATATACCCTCAGAAGCCGGTGCCTGCTCAGCGGCTCCGGACCCATCCGAGGGAAATACATCCGTCGGTCCAATACCATGAGTATCTTGAGGCATGCCGGACTCCACATGGGTGCCAGTAGTGGCCTGCGACTCGAAGGTAGCGGGTATCAGGGGCTGCGAAAGCGATTCACTGAGTACCGGCGACTGGCTTAGAAGCTTCGTCGTCGGTTTTGGATCTCGACTGCCTTTCTCTGTCCCTTTCTTTGTGTTTATGTACTCCAGTAGTCGGATTGTTATCCGACATTTCTGGGTAGTTAAATCGGTTTCCAAAATACTTTGATGCAAAAATATACCGACGCTCAATAGTGCGTTGGTTAAATCTAGCACAAAACCGACAGCCAGGCATGTTGTGATCAGGGCCTAGGCAAGGAATACAGTAGAAGTGGAAATCCTTATGAGGTATTTGCTTCCCACAAGTAATACAATTAACTTTTTCTGATATTGGTAAAAAGCAAGAAAAAAGTTTCCCCAAAGGGGTACTTCGCTTTAGTGAAGACTTCAGTTCTGAAACTCAAACTCGAATATTTCAGTAGTCAGCCGACCGGCACTTGCAAAATGCTTCTGCTTTGGGCACCGTGCGGCAAGAAAGACTAAAGAAAATGGCGTCAGCTGCATGTTTTATACCCCTGAAGGCCTGACGTCATGGAAGAGGAGACCGCAACCGACGCAGGACCCAAGACTTTGGAATTCTGGCCGACTGAGGGCAACCTGCCAGCAGATTACCCAAATGCAATGACTGCAACACTGAAACACGAAAAACATCTTGTTTAGCTTTGACAGGTCTAAGATGGGTCTCCAAGTGCCCTCTTTTCTTGGGACTACAAAAATCCTTGAGTAGAAGCTTCTTGTTCTGGAGGGACAGGCTTGATGGGTCCTTGCTGAAAATAGCTCCATAAGAGCAGGCAGTAAGAGGCTTTCCTGCTGTTTTGGTGGTTCTGGAATAACCAAGGGTGGTATTTCTCTGAAGTGGATATAGTAGTCCTTCTCTATGATGTTAAGGACCCACTGATCCTAGGTGATGGGTTTCCACTGGTTTTGGAAGAAAGACAGTCTTTCTGCTAGATGTTTGGAAGGGATGGGAAGTGGTAAAGTACAGCAAGGTAGAATACAGTCATAGTTGCTGTAGGTGCTGGGCGAGTTCATTGGAGCCCCTAGCCCTCTGGGAGTGTTCTCTTTACCACCTCCAAAATTGTCTTGGTCTTTTACTAAGGGGTGGCCTCCTCTTGTCTTATCTAGGTGGGAAAGGCCAAGGTTTTGAAGTGTAATTCCCACTGTAACTTGTGTTTGGAGATGCGTAAAAATTCTTCGACAGTTTTAATTTGCTTTCCTTTTTTGTTCAGTTTCTCAAAAACTTCAGTTGCCAGACCAGAAAGGAATTCCTTGTCCAATGGGTCTGACAGGGGCTGGGTCTTCAGTTTTGCATGTCTGTGGACAACAGAACCTGCAGCAGCTGCTCTGAAAGAAGCATTTAAGGCATTATAGCCACATTTAATGAGTGCCTGGAGACTTGTAAAGCTTATCTGGCTCCCTCCTGGATTTTTTTGGATAAGGTTTTATTTGTAAATACAGTCTATGTTAGCTAGCATTTTGTCTTGAAGAAATTCAAGGTACTTTAGCATATAGAATTGACAATTCAAAGCTCTCACTGCCAGGATGGCAAAGGCATATATGCTTTTTTCTTAAATGTGTCTAATCTGCTTTCCCAGTCATTAGGTAGGAGAGGTCTCATTGGTTTCTTTAGGCAAGCCTTTTGTGGATTCAGTGGAGACAACAGAAGGATCAGCCTTCAGATTTGTTTTTTGAGGTGCTTGTGAGATTCAAGCACTCTGTAAACCTGTCTGGTTTCCTTGAAGCAGAGGCTAGAGAGTCAGGGTGTAGAGCTATGTTTTTAAGACATCATCCAACACGATGTGTACTGGAGGAACAGCCAGTAGTCTGAGTGAGGGTAAACTCACTAGTGGGCCTGGGAGAACTGCTTACTTTTCCAACTGAAAGCCTCCTTCATTCTACGTAGGGTATTCCTAAAGGAGTGTTCCTCCACGGGAGTTGGAAAAGTGTGTGCCACAGTCAAGAGTCTGGGTAAGGTTGAGGTAGCACGTGGCCAGAGTAAGACAATTCCTCCTAATCCTCTGAGCTAGAAGAGTCTTCTCTCCTCCTGTAAAACTACTTCCCTGCTCCTTTCAGATTGAGAGGCCTTGGTAAAGAATGAGTCGGCTCTCAAGATTTCATGAAGGCCATAAACTTCTGTCCTACTTTAAGGAGGTTGTGGGCTTCAGTCTGAGAAGAGGTGGTTGGAGGCAGTGGTGAAGCTAATTTAAGTGATTCACTTTGGTTTGGTTGTCTGTTTTAAAGGGGTGACCACAGGATGAGGTCATCTGATTGCAACTTTGGTTGTGGCTACAGAAGTAGCAGAAGTGCATTGGACTGCAGAGACAGAAAGAACTGAAGATACTGATGACTCTTACACCCACACATCCAGATGTCAGTCTTCCGATGTTCATCGGATAGGGATAATGCAAAGACACTGGAAATCGGCACCTTTGCAAGCTTCTGCAGGACCCACGAATCAGTACTGCAACAAAAACTACAAAAATTATCATGTAATACCAAAAACAAGCATTAGAAAGAACAAAACCTGAAAGAGGGCCTACTCATTTGATTTAATCAATCAAGTTTATTAGAAGGTTTTGAACAAATGCATAAATTGTACCTCTACTCCTTTATTAGGTAAGAAACAATCTAATATTAAAAAGATTAGATCGGTTAAATTTCAGAAAGGTTTTATTTTAACACAGCACCAATAATGCCTCAACAGGACATGTTTTCACAAAAAAATGGGAAATTTATGTCAGAGCCCATGGTACATTAGAACATCCCTGATTAAATTGATGCTGCTCCTGTATGTAGTAAAGAACCTGGTTGAGACAAATAGAAAAACTAGGTATTCCTAGTATGAAGAGGGTTGGTGCTTTTAAGCGTGGCACTTGCTCCTACCGTGAAACATATTATTGAAGTCAAGGATCATAATACTGAAGGTGTAACTAATAAGATTAACTAGGCACTACAACTGTAACATGCGGTGTGATATATACTGTGCTATGTCAAATTTGCTCAGCCCATTATGCAGACAAAACAAAACAGAAAAAACACTCCATGAAAACATTACAGAACACATTTATAACATAAAAAATGTAATATAAAAAATTTAGTTTTAAACATGCTTTGAATTGTAACAGTTTCCAAAAGTTTTTATTTTTATATTTAGTTTTGAAGAAAGGTGACAAGAATCCTAGAGGGGGTACTGGGAAAAAACAGTCAAACAGTTGTTATGGGAGTTAAACTTAAGTGCTTAACAAAACCCTGGAATAAAAGAAAATACATCACTTAACAGAGTGTTTGAAGAGCTGCTAAACTACCAAGTTTATGCAGATATGTTTCACAAATGTATTTTTACTGCATTCTTGAAATGTCATTTCTATGCACAGCGTGTTTTTTTAAATAAAAGACAGGTTTAGATTTTGTTGAATTTTTGTATTGCCTAATTGTTTAGAAGTGGTTTCTTTGGATCATGTGATTTCATGGTGTTTTAAATGCAGTGTCTATTATGTAAATCAGTTCTGAACAAGTCCATTTACAATGAGGATGAAAGATATGCTTGACATTTTCCTTCCACTTTTACTTTGTCTATACAAATAATTTATAAGAGTAATATTAAAACCTCTTTACTCAGACATAACCCTACCTACCCTCCCCCCACTCCACATTAACTTTTAGACTAATCCCTTCCTTTTCCATCTCCTCTCCATCATTTTCCCCACAGCTTCCCATACCACACACACTATACTTCAACTAGAAGTTCTTGTACATACTGCAACCTAAGTAGTATAATGACCACTGATCTCTACTTCAGACAATTTACCCTGCAACCTATATAATTCCTCCGTTTGATAATCTCTGTAAGCTTCACTATGAAAAAAATATAACCACTGTATACCCCTACAACCACATACTGTACAAATACTGTGCATTATTGTAAATACTACTGTACATTATTCACTATTTTGCATATTTTTTAAACTGCTTGTTACTGTTACCTGTTATGGAGCTTTTCTCCCCAGGTCTCTGATGAAAATGGACTTCATTCCCAGTTGGATTTTCCCAGTAAACAAATGTAAAATAAACTGTTATACTGAAGTCTTCAAAGCTGGACTGTGCAGTGTGCTTTGAGGTTACTATGGCAAAACATCCCCAGGCTAATGGTGGTACCTGACATTCAGACCTCTACAGAAGGAGCTGGTTGAACTCCAAGATGCTAAACTTTCACTCATTTCAAAGAGGAAGACCTCCTCTTTCTTAGCTCCAATGGGAAGCAAACAGTACAGTTGTGTACACTTACCATAAATATAGATGTTAGAGTGTATTCACTGTTGCAGTCATCACACTTGGGTTATCTGCCTGCAGGTAAATCCTCAGTCGGCCCAAATACCACTGACTTAGGATTTTTGCGTCGGATGCTGTTGCTTCTTCCATGACGGCAGGTCATCAGGGGTATAAAACAGACAGCCGGCGCCTTTACATCAGTTTTTCTTGCCCCAAATGTCTGGAGACCCCAAATAGGAAGCTAGTAATATGGTGGGGAAAGTACAGTTTTGTACCTACCATAAATGTAGATGTCCGAACAGGATAGCATCTGCAGTCCTTACAAATGGGTTGTCCTGTCGTCAGGCAGCCCTTCGGTCGGCCGGATTCCAAAGTCTGGGTCTGGCCTCGGCTGGTGTCGCACTCCACCCGACGTCATCTCTGCTGGTCTTCGGGTATAAAGGCATCAGCCGACGCCATTTTCCTCAGTGTTTCTTGCCCCAGATGCCAGTTGCCCTCTTGGAAAGCTAAATGTTTGGGTAAATGCCAATGTTTCCAAAAAAGTAGAAGGCAAACACAAAAAATAAGCATGTATGTACATATATACAAACAAATACACCATAAGAGATCCCCCCCCAGCTAGCTATTAGGTGGGTAAATACCCTAGGAGTACCACAGAGGGGAAGGAGGGTGGGTAATCCTGACTGCAGATGCTATCCTGTTCCGACATCTACATTTATGGTAGGTACAAAACTGTACTATGTCCTTCAAGGATGCAGTCCTTACAAATGGGTAGAATACCATAGCCAAACTAGGGGAGGAGGAAGAAGAATTATGGTGTAGTAAGGATCCCTTGCAAAACAGCAGTGGCAAACCCTGCTCGGGATCTAGAGTATAGAGGTAAGTTATAATGCTTGGCAAATGTATACACCGAGGACCAAGTAGCAGCCTCAATAATGTCCTTGGTAGCCACTCCTCGTAAGAAAGCTGTGGTAGTGGCTGTAGCCCTTGTAGAATGAGGCCTTATGTTCTGTGGAATTTGCTTTCCATGGTAGGAGTAACAGAATCTTATGCAATTTCCTATCCACTTGGAGATTGTCTGTTTGGAAATTGCTTTTCCTTCCCTTCCTGTTGCATAAGCTACTAGAAGCTGGTCAGTTTTTCTATTGCCCTTGGTTCTGTCCAGGTAGTAGCGCAACTGTCTATGTACATCCAAGGTATGCAGCAGTCTTTCCCCCCTGTTCTGTGGATTGGGAAAGAAGGTAGGTAGGTGGATTGCCTGGTTTAGAGACACTCTGGATACCACCTTAGGCATAAATGTAGGATTAGTTCTCATGGACACTCTATCTTGATGGAAGATTAGGAAGGGTTGTACTGCCATTAAAGCCTGTAGTTCGAAACCCTTCTTGCTGAAGTAATTGCCAGTAGGAAAGCAGTTTTCCAGGATAGGTGTTGAAGATCTGCTGTTGCTGCTGGTTCGAATGGAGGGAGTGTCAATTTTTCTAGCACAAAGTTCAAGTCCCATGCTGGTAATGGTGGTTTCCTAGGAAGTTTTACATTCTTAATTCCTCTGAGGAACTGCCTGAGTAGAGGATGTGAGAAGACAGGGGGATCGAAGCTGTATTCTGCAGAAATAGCTGATGCATGTATCTTGATGGAGGAATAGGACAGGCCTGTATGGAGAAGCTCTGCCAAATACTCCAGGATGTTGGCAATATCTATCTTTGACACATCTTTTCCTCTTTCAGTACTCCAAATGACAAACCTTTTCCATTTTCCTGCATAGTTCCTTCTTGTTGAAGGTCTGCAGGCCTCAAGGATAATGTCTTTAACCCTTTGGGATAAATCTGGGTTAGTTGCTCTTATGTAATGTTCCAGGCAGTCAGTTGCAGAGTTTTCAGGTTTGGATGCAGGATGTTGTAGTGGCTCTGAGTTAACATCAAAGGAATCAGGGGTAGTGTCCACGTTTCCCCCCGAGACATGCTCCTCAGCAATGGATACCAATGTTGTCTTGGCCAATTTGGAGCTATCAGAATTATCCTTGGGCGTTCCTCTTTGATTTTCAGTAGTACCTTGTGTATCAAAGGAAGAGGTGGAAATGCATATGCTGTCAGGCCTTTCCAACTGAAGGATAGAGAGTCCACCTTCCAAGCAAGTGGGTGGTATGTCCTTGTGCAGAATTTCTTGAGCTGGTGATTGAGTGGGGATGCGAATAGGTCTATTTGTGGCATTCCCCATTTCTTTGTGATGGCCTTGAAGATGTCCGGGTGTAGCATCCATTCGTGAGCATCCGAGGTAGTTCTGCTTAACATGTCTGCTAGGATGTTTTCTTTTCCGGTACAAATATTGCCTGTAACTGAATGTTGTAGCTCAGAGCCATATTCCATAGGTCCAGAGCCATTCGGCATAGGGGTATGAATGAGTGCCTCCCTGTTTGTTGATGTACCACATGACTGTGGTGTTGTCTGTCCTTATCATCAATTGGCCTTCTTTGAGGAATGGTCTGAAATTCTGGATTGCTAGTTTTACTGCCAGCATTTCTTTTTGATTTATGTGCAGGTGCAGCTGATCTGGAGTCCATAAGCCTTGAATGCACTTGTCCAGCATGTGGGCCCCAACCTAGGTCTGAGGCGTCCGTTGTGATGGTTTGGCTTGTTTGAATGTTGTGGAAGGACAAACCTGGGTTTGACTGGCATGCCTGAGCCCACCATAGGAACTCTTGTTTCAGGCATGGGATTAGTGGTATTTCGGTTTCTAAGCTGTGCCTGTGCTGAGACCATAAAGTCTTTAGGTACCACTGTAGCTTTCTCATATGCAGTCTGGCATGGGGGACCAGGATTATGCAGGATGCCATGAAGCCCAAGGCCTGCAGTACTTTCCTTGCTGTTAGTTTGTTCTGCTTTGTTAATGCCAAGAAGTAAAGAGGAAGTTGTTCTTGTTTTTCTGCAGTTAGGAATGCCATCTGTTTTACTGTGTCCAATTCTGCACCCAAGAATGTTCTTGTTTGGGATGGTATCAGTCTTGACTTTTTTAAATTGGCAGTGTATCCCAGGGCTTGTAGTAAGCAAATGACTCTTTGTAAGTCTTGTGTCAGCTTGCTTTTGTTGTCCGCTTGTATCAGGCAGTCGTCCAGGTATGGATAAATTTGGATTCCCTGTAGCCTGCAATGAGCGATTACTGATGCCAGGCATTTCGTGAACACTCTGGGTGCAGTAGATAAGCCAAAGGGCAATGCTGAGAACTTGGAGATTGTCTGTTTGGAAATTGCTTTTCCTTCCCTTCCTGTTGCATAAGCTACTAGAAGCTGGTCAGTTTTTCTATTGCCCTTGGTTCTGTCCAGGTAGTAGCGCAACTGTCTATGTACATCCAAGGTATGCAGCAGTCTTTCCCCCCTGTTCTGTGGATTGGGAAAGAAGGTATGCCTCCTTGAGATCTAGAGTTACCAGCCAACACTCCTTGCCCAGCATGGGAAGAAGTTGCTGTAGGGTCAGCATTTTGAATTTTGGAACAATGATGAAGGTGTTTAAAGCGGACAGGTCGAGAATAGGTCTCCAACTTTTCTCTTTTCTTGGTACTAGGAAGAGTCTGGAGTAAAATCCCTTGCCCTGTTCTGTAGGTGGTACCCTTTCCACAGCTCTCATCTTTGTTAATTGAGCTATTTGTTTTAGAGCTTCTGTCTTTTGATTTGGTGGTAGGTTTGGCATTCCTCTTTTTACTGGTAAGGTGTGGAAATGAAACCTGTAGCCTTGGTCTATAGTTTGCAAAATCCATTTGTCTCTTGTGATATAGTGCCAATTTTTTGAAAATAAGGCTAACTTTCCGCCTAAGGGTGCTGCTATTTGTTCCCTGGTAGGCGGTGTCAGAGCCAAGTCACTGTGATTGTCCTGTTGCAGTGGTAGTGGTTGTATCTGTGCCTCGTTGGTTATTGCCTTGCCACTGGCGTCCCCTGTAGGCACCTCCTCTGGATTGATTTCTGCCTCTGGAACGTCTATTCCTGCCTCTCTGAGATTTAGAGGAGTCTGGAAAGGACCAATTTTTGGAAGGCCAGTTCCTGCTAAACCTTGGGGGCTGTACCTGTAAGAAATCTTTAACTGTTTGTACAGATTTTGCCTTCTCTTCCATTTTCTTCATTACTTGTTGGGCAGGAGAACCAAATAGACTGACCTTATCCATAGGAGCATCTAAAAGCTTTGCTTTAACATGATCCGGCAGGACCTGTTCTTTCAACCATGCATGCCTTCTTATAACTGTGCCAGTCATGGCTGATCTAAATGAAGCCTCCAGTGCATCATAGCCACATTTTAAAGAATGGTTACTAACCTGCTGAATGTTATTCACCATTTCTAAAACATATTTCTTATCTAAGGAATCATCAGAGGACAGTTTCTTAGTTAACTGATCAAGCATAAACTCTTGGTATTGGATCATGTGAAACTGACAGTTCAAAGCTCTAGCTGTGAGAGTGGCAGAGGTGTATACTTTTTTACCCCATCTCTCTAAGGACCTGGATTCCCATTCAGAAGGGAGAGGGTTTTTCGCTGAGGTCGAAGCTACTGCCTTAGGCCCCTGGGAGATAGTCTCAGGATCTGCAAGAGGAGCCTTGTATAAGTGGTGATGAGTGTCCGGTACCCTGTAAAACCTAACGGGCTTGGCAGGGGCTGGAGGTAAAGTATCAGGAGCAGTGCAAGCATCATTAAATGCATCATCCACAACAGGAAGAACTGGAGGTATAGCTAAGGGCCTATGTTGCGGTAAGTGTAGAAAGGTCCTAAGCCTTTTTCTTGAATCTGAGAAATCTTGTCCCTGCCATTGGAATTGATCTCTCATGGCATGTAAGGTTTCTCCAAAGGAAAATTCCTCAGGTGGAGAGGCAGAAGGGATAGATTCTTCAGCATCGGAATCTTCATAAGTAGAAAAAGGAGCCTCTGGATGGTCTGTATTGTCTGTATCATCAGAAGAGTCATCTGAGGACACTGGCTCAGGGGGCTCTACTCTAGGTCTCTTTTCTGGAGGTTGAGAGGCCCTGTCTGGGTGAGATTGGGATCCCCTTATTAAAGAGATGAGATCCTCTGCCAGAGTAAGCATTTGGGAACTGGAACTGGGCCTGTGAGAGGGGGTCTTAACAGGCACAGACTTAGCAGTTTTGGCTGCTTTAGTCCTGGCAAAGGCCTTTATAGACATGGCTGCAGGAGGCCTAGCAGCACCACGTGCTGGGGTAGAGACATCCAAAGGGATGGTGTCCGATAATTCTAGAGAAACCACATTAGTAGGCAAAACTTCAGAGGCCGATTCAACTAGGGTAGCAGGGGCCTCGGTAGTAGTCATGGATTCGGCTGAAGATTGACCCGTTTGCTCGGTTTCGGCCGAAACCGAGACTCACGGTTTGCTTAACCGTGGTTTCGGCCGAAACCGCGGACCGCGAGTGTCGGTCCTTTTCTTTGCGTTTCTTAACAATCTGAATAGTCGGAGGATCCGACGGCATAATGTACGCAAAATCTGAGCCGAAAAACTGTTCAGCAAACTCCGACCGACGCCTAAGCGTTCGTCGGTTGAAGGAAGCACAGGCTAAACAGGCTGCTACGTCGTGGTCTGGGCCTAAACAAGGTAAGCAGTAAGAGTGGAAATCTTTATGAGGTATTTGTTTCCCACAAGTTAAACAGTTATTCACTTTTTCTGACATCGGCTGAGGCAAGAAAGAGTCCCCAACGGGTACTTAGCTTTTAGAAGTCTTCGAAGTAGTATTCGGTAGTAGTAATCTCTGGATCTGACCGACCGGCACTTGCGAACAGCTTCTGCTTCGGGCTCCACGCGGCAAGAAAGACTGAGGAAAATGGTGTCGGCTGATGCCTTTATACCCGAAGACCAGCAGAGATGACGTCGGGTGGAGTGCGACACCAGCCGAGGCCAGACCCAGACTTTGGAATCCGGCCGACCGAAGGGCTGCCTGACGACAGGACAACCCATTTGTAAGGACTGCAGATGCATCCTTGAAGGACATCACCACCAGTAAAAAGTAAATACCAATGCCATTAGGAATGGCCATAGAGAGGAGAGGTAGAAAGACAGAGAAAGCCAGGGGGCTGGAGGGAGGGAAAAGTACAGGTGTGTACACTTACCATAAATGTAGATGTTAGAGTGTATTCACTGTTGCAGTCATTACATTTGGGGTAATCTGCTGGCAGGTAGCCCTCAGTCAGCCTGAATAACAAAGTCTTGGGTCCTGCATCGGTTGCTGTCTCCTCTTCCATGACGTCAGGTCGTCAGGGGTATAAAAACATGCAGCAGACGCTATTTTAATCAGTTTTTCTTGCCCCAGATGTCATATAAACAGTAAATATATATAAATATACATATATATAAATGCACCTTAGAAACATAAAATTTACCTTCAACTAAAAGCAAATACACCACAAAGGCCTTTGAGTATAGTGAAGGAAAGAAAAGGTAAAGAATGGGGGATGTCGGTTGGGTAACCCAGACTGCAACAGTGAATACACTCTAACATCTACATTTATGGTAAGTGTACACAACTGTACTATGTTCTTCGTGTTTCACTGTTGCAGTCATTACATTTGGGTAGAATCCCAAAGCTATGGATGGGAGGATGGAACTATACAGCATTAGGAGCAGCTATAAGGCCCTGTAGGACTGCAGTGGCAAAGCCTGCCCTGGATTTAGAGAAGAGAGGTAAATTATAATGCTTTGTGAACGTATGAACAGAGCTCCAAGTAGCAGCTTCTGGAATGTCTCTGGTTGGGACCCCTCTGAGAAAAGCTGCTGAAGTAGAGGCAGCCCTGGTGGAATGGGATCAGTCTGCTTTGATATAGCCTTCCTCTCTGATCCTGCAGCAAATGCTACCAGTAGTTGCTCAGACATTCTTAGAGATTTTGTCCCGTTTAAGAAGAAACTTAGTTGTCCGTGTACATCCAATGAATGCAGAATCTGCTCTCCCTTGTTCTGCGGATTTGGGAAAAATGTTGGCAGGTGAATGGTCTGGTTAAGAGCCACACTGGATACTACCACCTTAGGCATAAAAGGAGGAATGGACCGGAGGGCCACCCTGGCCGGGTAAAATATGATGAAAGGCTCCACTGCCATGAGAGCCTGTAGTTCTGAGACCCTTCTTGCTGAAGTGACTGCCAAAAGAAAAGCTGTCTTCCAAGACAGAAATTTTATATTCCGCAGTAACTGCTGGTTCAAAAGGAGGCAGGGTGAGTTTTTACAGCACAAAATTGAGGTCCCATGCAGGAGATGGTGCTCTCCTGGGAGGTCTTAAGTTTTTGGCCCCTCTGAGATACTGTTTAAGCAGTGGACGAGAAAAGAGGGAAGGCTCTGTGTTGTAATGAGCCGAGATGGCAGAGGCATGGATTTTTATTGAAGAAAAAGATAGGCCCTTGGTCAAGCATCTCAGTTAAGTATTGTAAAATCTGAGGAATATTGGACTTTGCTGTGTCTAATCTTTGTGCTTGGTTCCAAGCACAGAATCTCTTCCATTTATCAGCATAAGATTTTCTAGTACTGGACCTTATGGCTTCTAAAATGACAGCCCTCACAGCTTTACTGAAAGATGTAGTTTGAATAGTTAGTTTATTAGCCATGCTGCAAGATTCAGAGTTTGGAGCGGTGTGTGCAGAATTTGATAGTTCTGCTGAGACAGTAGATGAGGTGTTTGAGGCAAATACCACGAAGGAAGGTGTGACATTCCTTAGAAGCGGGTAACAGTGCTGGAGAGGCCAGTCCAGAGCAATTAGGATCATTTTCGTTTTTTCCTGTCTGACTTTTAGTAAGATCATGGAGAGTAGAGGCAGAGGGGGAAAGGCATAGAGTGATAGTTTTTTCCAGCTGAAGGATAGAGCATCCACTGTCCATGCTTTTTTGTGATGAGTTCTTGTGCAGAATTTGTCCAACTGATAGTTTTGGGGAGAGGCAAATAGATCTGTGTCTGGGCTCACCCATTTCTGTGTTAACATGCTGAAGATTTGTGGATCCAGTTTCCATTCGTGCGGGTCCATAAGATTTCTGCTTAGGTCGCCTGCCACAGTATTTTGCTTTCCTGGCAGGAATTGAGCTTGAAGATGTATTCGGTAAGTCAAGGCCGTGTTCCACAAGGCCATGGCTAGTCTGCAAAGGGGGTAGGAATGTGTACCCCCTGCTTGTTTATGTACCACATAACTGTGGTGTTGTCCGTCTTTATCAGTAATTGTCCTGGATGAAGTAAGTCCTTGAAGGCTGTCAGAGCATTCTGAACAGCTATCATTTCTTTCTGGTTAATATGCAGATGGTTTGGAATTAATTTGCCCTGAATGCATCTCCCTGCCAGGTGGGCCACCCCAAGCATAGTCTGATGCGTCTGTAGTTAGGGTTTGGGTGGCAGGGGATAGAGTGAATGACAGTCCCTTGTTTTGGTGACATGTCTGTGCCCACCAAAGAAAGTCCTGTTGTAGGCAGGGAATGAGAGGAATCATTGTTTCCAGGCTGTGACAGTGTTGACTCCATAAACTTTTTAGGTACCATTGAAGTTTCCTCATATGCAGTCTCGCATATGGAATTAGTAGGATGCCATGAACCCCAAGACCTGCAGAATTTGTCTAGAAGATAACTGGGTTTTTGTTGCCATTTGTTTGAAATATGTTGTCAATTGCCTTTGTTTGTCTGGCGTGAGGTAAGCCATCTGGGCAGTTGTATTCAAGCTTGCACCCAGGAATGTAATTATTGAGAGGGTACCAGTTGTGATTTATTTTCATTTATGGTGTACCCTAGGCATGCTAGAAGCCTTTTGCAAATGCAAGATGTTGAAGTAGTGTCTCCTTGTCCTCTGCTTCAATGAGAAAATCATCCAGATAAGGATAAATTTGAATGTTTCTTTGTCTGCAGAATGCAATTTCTGGTGCCAGGCACTTTGTAAAGACCCTGGGCGCAGTAGATGAGCCAAAGGGCAGTGCAGAGAATTGGTAATGCAAAAAACCTGCTTTGAAGCGGAGGTATCACCTGCATGATTCCCTTATTGGGATATGCAGGTATGCCTATTTTAAGTCTAGAGTTACTAACCAAGCATTCTTGCCTAGCATACGCAGTAGCTGTTGTAAAGTCAGCATTTTGAATTTTGGAATGTCCAAGAACGTATTTAGAATCGATAAGTCCAGTACTGGACGCCATGAATTGTCTTTTCTGGGTACCAGGAAAAGTCTTGAATAAAATCCTTGTCCTTTTTCCTTTTCTGGTACTGGTTGAATAACCCCCATTATCCATGAGGGACATGACTTGTTTCTGGGCCTCTGCCCACTGGTTCTGTGGCAGATCCGGCCATCCGTTTGGAATTGGCAAAGTATGGAAATTAAATCTGTACCCCTGGGATTCTATGTTTAATACCCATTTGTCCTGGGTAATTAACTGCCAATTTTGAGCATGAAGTGCTAGTTTTACCCCAAGGGGGCTGCCAAAAGATAAATGCTTGGAGATGGTAGAAGAAAGTCATTGAGACTGCTTACTGTAGGGTTGTCCTTTGTTTCCTCCAGATGTAGAGGTGGAGGCACCTCATTGCTTTGACCTGTAAGAAAGTACAGTTGCGTACACTTACCATAAATGTAGATGTTCGAGTGTATTCGCTGTTGCAGCCATTATACTTGGGTTATCTTGCTGGCAGGCTACCCTCAGTCGGTCTGAATTCCAAAGTCTAGGTTCGGCGTCGGTTGCTGTCGCCTCTTCCCTGACGTCAGTGGGCCAGGGGTATAAAAGATGCAGCCGACGCCATTTTCTTCAGTTTTTCTTGCCCCAGATGTCAGGTGCCTCCAAAAAGGAAGGCTAAAAATATGCATGCACCAAAATATGTTATACCTTCATCTACAAGCAAATACACCACATAGGTTGTATAGAGAAGTGCAGCTACGGTCCAGCAAAAAGAGAAGGGGGATGGTGGGTGGGTAACCTGGACTGCAACAGTAAATACACTCGAACATCTACATTTATGGTAAGTGTACACAACTGTACTATGTTCTTCGTGTTTCACTGTTGCAGTCATTACACTTGGGTTGAATCCCAAAGTTATGGTTGGGAGGCTGGAGCTAAATAGCATTAGGAGCGGCTATGAGGCCCTGCAGAACTGCAGTGGCAAAGCCTGCCCTAGATTTAGAGTAGAGTGGTAAATGATAGTGCTTTGTAAAGGTGTGCACTGAACTCCAGGTAGCAGCCTCTAAAATGTCTTTGGTTGGTACTCCCCTGAGGAAGGCTGCTGAAGTGGCTGCTGCTCTGGTTGAATGTGGCCTAATGCCCTTAGGCACTGGCTTGCCATGTTGTGAATAGCAGAAACGAATGCAGTGGCCTATCCACTTTGAAACAGTCTGCTTCGAGATAGCCTTTCCTTGTGATCCTGCAGCATATGCCACTAGTAGTTGCTCAGTCTTTCTGAAAGCTTTGGTTCTGTTCAAGTAGAAGCGTAGCTGTCTGTGTATGTCCAAAGAATGCAGAATTCTCTCGCCCTTATTCTGTGGGTTTGGATAAAATATAGGCAGATGAATAGTTTGGTTAAAGGCCACACTGGACACTACCTTAGGCATAAATGTCGGGTTTGTCCTCAGAGAAACCGTGTCTGGATAAAAAATGATAAAAGGTTCCACAGCCACGAGTGCCTGTAGCTCAGACTCGTCTTGCAGAGGTTACTGCCAGGAACAGTGCTGTTTTACAAGATAAAAACTTTATATCAGCTGTAGCGGCTGGCTCAAAAGGGGGCAGAGTGAGTTTTTCCAAAACATAATTGAGGTCCCATGCAGGTATTGGTGATCTCCTTGGAGGCCTTAATTTTTTGGCTCCTCTGAGGTATTGCCTTAAAGGATGAGAAAAGATTGGTGGCTCTATATTGTAATGAGCTGAAATGGCAGAGGCATGAATTTTAATTGATGAAAAGGATAGCCCTTTGTCCAGCATCTCAGTTAAGTATTGCAAAATCTGAGGAATATTTGGTACTGCTGTGTCAATTCCTTGTGCCTGGTTCCAGGCACAGAATCTCTTCCATTTTCCAGCATAAGATTTTCTAGTACTAGGTCTCCTGGCCTCCAAAATGACATCCATCACCGCTTTAGTGAGAGGTGTGTTTTGTATGACTACATTATCCGCCATGCTGCGAGATTTAAGGTCTTGAGTTGGCTGTGCAGGATCGGATTGTTTTGTTGGGACAGTAGGTGAGGTATTTGGGGTAAGGTCCAGGATGGGCAATGAGACAAGTTTCTTAGGACTGGATACTAGTACTGGTGGGGCCAGCCTGGGGCAATCAGTATCATGTTTGGTTTCTCTTGTCTGACCTTTAGGAGTACCTTGGGGAGGAGAAGCAGTGGAGGAAAGGCATATACTGTTAAGTTTTTCCAGCTGAAAGACAGGGCATCCACTTTCCATGCTTGTCTATAATGAGTCCTTGTGCAGAATCTCTTTAGTTGGCAGTTGTGAGGAGAGGCAAATAGGTCTATGTATGGGCATCCCCATTTCCTTGTCATCATGTTGAAGACTTGTGGATGCAATTTCCACTCGTTGGGATCCAGGAGATTTCTGCTTAGTTTGTCTGCCAGAGTATTTATCTTTCCTGGCAGGAACTGTGCCTGCAGATGTACTTGGTAAGTCAATGCTGTGCCCCACAAAGTCATGGCTAGTCTGCAGAGGGGGTAAGAATGAGTGCCTCCCTGCTTGTTTATATACTACATGACTGTGGTATTGTCCGTCTTTATCAGCAGTTGTCCTGGATGAAGTAGGTCCTTGAGGGCTGTCAGGGCATTCTGAACAGCTAGCATCTCTTTTTGATTGATATGTAGATGCATTTGGTTGGCGGACCATGTGCCTTGAATACATCTCCCTGCCATGTATGCCCCCCAGGCATAATGTGATGCATCTGTTGTCAATGTCTGCCTGGCTGGGGGTAAGGTGAATGGCTGTCCCTTGTTCTGTTGACAGGCCTTCGCCCACCATCGAAACTCCTGTTGCAGGCAGGGAATGAGAGTAATTATGGTTTCCAGGCTGTGGCAATGCTGAGTCCAAACACTTTTTAAGTACCATTGATGTTTCCTCATATGCAGTCTTGCATATGGAATTAGTAGAATGCAGGATGCCATGAAGCCCAAAGCCTGCAGAATTTTTCTTGCACATAACTGGGCCTTTGTTGCCAGCAGTTTGAAATAGGTAGTCAGTTGCCTTTGTTTGTCTGGCATGAGATAAGCCATCTGGGCAGTTGTATTTAAGCTTGCATCCAGGAATATTATCTCTTGAGAGGGTACTAGTTTTGATTTGTTTGTTGACTGTGTACCCTAGGCATGGTAGTAATCTCTTTACAAATGCCAGATGCTGTAGCAGAATGTCTTTGTTCTCTGCTTGTATGAGGCAGTCGTCCAAGTAAGGATATATTTGTATTCCTCGGTCTGCAGAATGCAATTACTGGTGCCAAAGGGCAGTGCATAGAATTGGTAGTGCATTGAGCCAGCTTTGAATCTGAGGTATCTTCTGCATGACTGTCTGATTGGGACATGCAGGTATGCCTCTTTTAGGTCTAAAGTCACAAGCCAAGCCTTCCTGCCCAGCATGGGCAGAAGCTGCTGTAAGGTCAACATTTTGAATTTTGGTACATCCAGATATGTGTTTAGAATAGACAGGTCCAGTATTGGCCTCCAGGCTTTGTCCTTTCTGGGTACCAGGAAAGTACAGTTTTGTACCTACCATAAATGTAGATGTTCGAGTGGTTATGCTGCTGCAGTCATCACACTTGGGTTATCCTGCCGTCAGGCGGTCCTTGCAGTCGGCCTGAATTCCAAAGCCTTGGTCCGGCGTCGGTTGTCATCGCTTCTTCCCTGACGTCAGTGCGGCAGGGGTATAAAAAAGGCAGCCGACGCCATTTTCTTCAGTTTTTCTTGCCCCAGATGTCAGGTGCCCCAAACTAAGAAGGCAAAATAAGAAACTTGCAAAACATACCTTAGTGTAAAACAATAGTAGTAGCTGTAAGCAAATACACCATATAGACATGCATCCCAAAGGTTGATGTACCTGGAGGTATAATAAAAGCCTTGTTAGGTAGAGGGGGTAGAGGGAGGGTAACCTGGACTGCAGCAGCATAACCACTCGAACATCTACATTTATGGTAGGTACAAAACTGTACTATGTTCATCGTGCTATGCTGCTGCAGTCATCACACTTGGGTAGAGTCCCAAAGCTATGGTTGGGTGGTAGGAACTAAACTGGGTTAGGTGCAGCTAGGATGCCCTGCAGCTAGGATGCCCTGCAGAAATGCAGTGGCAAACCTAGCTCTGGTTTTTGAGTACAGAGGAAGGTGGTAATGCTTGGTGAAGGTGTGCACTGAACTCCAGGTAGCTGCCTCCAGAATGGTCCTTGGTTGGGACTCCTCGGAGGAAGGCTGCTGAGGTTGCTGTAGCCCTGGTTGAGTGAGACCTAATAGTAACAGGCACTGCTTTCCCATGGTGTGAGTAGCAAAAGCGGATGCAATGTGCTATCCATTTGGAGATGGTCTGTTTTGAAATGGCCTTTCCTTCTGAGCCTGGGGCATAGGACACAAGGAGTTGGTCAGATTTTCTGAGGGCCTTAGTCCTGTCCAAATAGTAACGTAACTATCTGTGTATGTCCAAAGAGTGAAGGAGTCTTTCTCCTTTATTCTGTGGGTTTGGATAAAAGGTGGGGAAGTGTATGGTCTGATTGAGAGCCACGCTGGATACTACCTTTGGCATGAAGGAAGGATTGGTGCGCAAAGATACTTTGTCCTGATGGAAAATGATGAAAGGTTCCACTGCCATAAGAGCCTGCAGTTCTGAGACTCTGTGTGCTGAGGTGATAGCCAGCAGCAGGGCTGTTTTCCATGACAAAAATTGAAGCTCTGCTGAAAAGGATGGTTCGAAAGGAGGAAGTGTTAATTTTTCCAGCACAAAATTTAGATCCCAAGTTGGAGTTGGTGGTTTTCTGGGGGGTCTTATATTTTTTTCCCCTCTGAGAAACTGCCTTAGCAAAGGATGAGAGTAAATGGGAGGAATCGTATCATAATGAGCTGAAATGGCTGAAGCATGGATCTGTATGGATGAGAAGGAAAGGCCTTTGTGTAGCATCTCAGCTAGATATTGGAGTATGAGTGGAATATTTGGGATGCCAGGATTTAGGTTTCTGGCCAGACTCCATACACAAAATCTTTTCCATTTGTCTGAGTAAGTTTTTCTGGTGCTGGGCCTCCTGGCCTCCAAAATGACATTTTGGACGTCCTTTGAGAGAAGTGTTTGATAATTTAAGGAATTTTCCATGCAGCTAGATTTAAGGTCCTTAGTTGACTGTGAAGGATCTGAGTGTTTTGTCGGGTTAACAGCAGAGGGAATTGAGGTAAGATCCATGGAGGGCTGCAAGCCAAGTTTCGTAGTAGTGGGTACCAGTGTTGATGTAGCCAGTCCAGAGCAATGAGGATCATCTGTGGTCTCTCTGATCTGGCTTTCAGTAATACCTGGGTCAGTAGAGGCAGAGGAGGGAAGGCGTAGACTGACAATGCTGTCCAACTGAATGATACGGCATCCACTTTCCAGGCCAGGGGATGAGTCCTTGTGCAACATTTTTGTAGCTGGCAGTTGTTGGTTGAGGCAAACAGATCTATGCCTGGTGGTCCCCACCTTTGAGTTATCATTGAGAATACTTGTGGGTGTAGTCTCCATTCGTGAGGGTCAAATTTCTGCTTAATTCATCTGCCAATGTGTTCTCCTTTCCTGGCAGGAATTGTGCTTGCAGCTGTACTTGGTAAGTTAATGCTGTGTTCCACAAGTCCATTGCCTGTCTGCATAGTGGGTAGGAATGCGTTCCTCCTTGTTTGTTTATGTACCACATAACTGTGGTGTTGTCCGCCCTTATGAGTTGTTGTCCTGGATGCAAGAGGTCCTTGAAGGCTGTTAGTGCATTTTTTACAGCTAGCATCTCCTTTTGATTGATGTGTAGTTGCCTTTGGTTTGCAGACCATTTGCCCTGTATGCATTGTCCTGCCATGTGTGCACCCCAGGCGCAGTCTGATGAATCTGTTGTCAAGGTTTGGCTTGCTGGAGGTGAGACAAAAGGAAGGCCCTTGTTTGCTTGGCATGCTTGAGCCCACCATAGAAACTCCTTCTGAAGGCAGGGAATGAGAGTTATACTTGCTTCGAGACTGTGTCTGTGTTGGGACCAAACACTTTTTAGGTACCATTGTAGTTCTCATATGCAGTTTTGCATATGCAATTAGTTGAATGCAGGATGCCATGTACCCCAACGCCTGCAGGAATTTCCTTGCAGTGAGCTGGGTAGAAGTTGCCATCTTTTTGAAGTACTGAGCCAGTTGTTTTTGCTTGTCTGGCGTGAGGTAAGCCATCTGGGCAGTTGTATTCAAGCTGGCACCCAGGAAAATTATTTCTTGTGAGTGTATTAGTTTTGATTTCTTTTTGTTTACTGTGTACCCTAGGGCAATTTAGTAACTTTGTTACAAATGCCAGATGCTGTAGTAGGATGTCTTTGCTGTCCACTTGGATCAGGCAGTCGTCCAGATATGGATAAATTTGTATTCCTCGTTATCTGCAGTATGCAATTACTGATGCCAGGCATTTCGTGAATACTCTGGGCACAGCAGATAAGCCAAAGGGCAATGCAGAGAATTGATAATGCGTTGTGCCTGCCAAAAATCTGAGGTATCTTCTGCAATCTTGTCTGATGGGGACATGCAGGTATGCCTCTTGGAGGTCCAACGTTACCAGCCAAGACTCCTTGCCCAGCATGGGAAGAAGCTGCTGTAGTGTGAGCATTTTGAATTTGGGAATGTCCAGGTACGTGTTTAGAATTGAATGGTCTAAGATGGGTCTCCAGGCTTTGTCCTTTCTTGGTACTAGAAGCAGTCTTGAGTAAAATCCTTGGCCCTGCTCTTTTGCGGGTACCTTTTGAATTGCCCTCATGTTCATGAGAGCTGAAATTTGCTTTTGTGCCTCTGCCCATTGGTTTGTTGGCAGGTTTGGCATGCCTCTCATCCATGGTAAAGTGTGAAAATGAAATCTGTAGCCTTGGGTAATAATGTCCAGAACCCAGTTGTCCTTTGTTATGATGTGCCAATTTTAGGGAAAAAGAGCCAGTTTTCCTCCTAGAGGTGCTGCCTGGGCTAATTTGCTTGGCAGGCGCAGAGGAAAGTCATTGAGTTTGTTTTCTTAAGGGTTGAGATTTGTCGTCTCCCCCTCTTTGAGTTGTTGTTTGCCATTGTCTAGGCCTGAAGGTACCTTGTGCCTGGCCTCTGCCCCTAGGGTGTTTGTACCTGCCCCTTTGGGGTCTGTCTGAAGCAGGAAAGGACCAGTTTTTTGATGGCCAGTTTCTGCTGAAGCGAGGCGGTTGCACCTGTAAAACATCTTTAACGGTTTGCATAGATTTTGCCTTTTCTTCCATTTTCTTTAAAACCTCCTCTGCTTTGACACCAAATAATGTATCCTTTTGCAGTGGAGCATCCAGTAACTTTGCTTTGACATGTTCTGGTAGGGCCTGCTCTTTTAGCCAAGCATGTCTACGTATTACAGACCCTGTGACCACTGCTCTACATGAGGCCTCCAAAGAATCAAAACCACACTGCAAGGTATGTTTTCCCACTTGTTCTGCTGCATACAACAAATCCTGCATCCATTTGAAATCTAGTTGATCTGTCTGAGGGATCATTTTCTGTTTTAACTGAGTAAGCAAGTACTGCTGGTATTTAATCATGTGGAATTGGCAGTTTAATGCCCTCATGTCCAAAGTGGCAGAGGTATACACTTTTTCCCCCATCTTTCTAATGCTCTGGAATCTCTTTCCGCAGGTAGTGGATTTTTAGTAGTGGAGGCCTTAACCCCTTTGGGTCCCTGGGAAATGATTTCTGGGTCTGCAGTAGGGCTTTTATATAAAAAACTTGAGAGTCAGGGACTCGGTAGTATCTGTCTGGTTTAGGTGGAGCTGGAGGTAAGGAACCTGGATTTAGACAGGATTCAGTGTAGACATCATCCAGAATGTCTAAAACAGGAGGAATGGCTAAGGGTCTATGCTGAGGTAGAAGAGGAAACTCACGGAGTCTTTTCTTGGAGTCAGAGTAATCTTGCCCTTCCCAGTGGAAATGTTCTCTCATGGTGTGCAGGGTTGCCCCAAAAGAGAAGTCTTCAAGGGGGGGGGGGGGGACAGAGGGAATTAATTCCTCAGCATCTGAGTCTTCATAGAGAGGGAAGGGGTCATCCTGTTCCTCAGAGTCTGCTGAGGAAATGGTTTCCTGGTCAGAAGGAGGTAAATCTTCCTCCAGTCTAGGCCTTTTGTCAGGAGGGGGTTGGGAACCTCTGTTAAGGGTAATCAGGTCTTCAGCCATTTTGAGCATTTGCTTTTTAGGCATAGGGGCCTGTGTGGGAGTCTGTGGACCCGGTCTATTAACCTTTGGTAGCCTAGCGTATGACTTAATGGAGAGAGTCGACGGTTTAAAGACGCCTTCTGAAACCGAAGGCCTGTCCATAATCTCCGGAACGCCGCCAGGGCTGGCGTCCGCGAGTTGAGGAGGGTCCGGCTCCAGTGGCCCAGTAGATTTTGTCCGAGAGGTAGTCGCATCTTCTAAGTCTGCGGTAGTCAGGGGCTGCATAGGCGCCTCACTGAATACCGAAGATCCGGAGGCAGGCCTAACCGAGACCTCGGAATCTGGTCTAGGCTTAGGCTGCCTGTCTTTGTCCTTGCGTTTTTTAAAAATAGCGGTAGTCGGAGGTTCCAACGACATAATGTAGTTGAATTTTCTGCCAAAATAATGTCGGGCGGTATCATCCCAACGCTTAATAGTGCGTTTATTGAACCTAGCGCAAAACAGACAACCAGAAACGTCGTGGTCTGGGCCTAGGCAAGGAATACAATAAGAATGGAAATCCTTATGAGGTATTTGCTTCCAACAAGAAATACAATTATTAACTTTGTCTGACATCGGTCTGAGGCAAGAAAAGTTTCCCCAACGGGGTACTTAGCTTTATAGAAGACTTCGGCTGAAATTCTATTCAAAAATCTCAGGAGCTGGCCGACCGTCACTTGCGAACTGCTTCTGCTTCGGGCACAGTGCGGCAAGAAAGACAGAAGAAAATGGCGTCGGCTGCCTCTTTTATACCCCTGCCGCACTGACGTCAGGGAAGAAGCAACGACAACTGACGCTGGACCAAGGCTTTGGAATTCAGGCCGACTGCAGGGACCGCCTAATGGCAGGATAATCCAAATGTGATGACTGCAGCAGCATAGCACGATGAACATCAGTCTTGAATAAAATCCTTGTCCCTGCTCTTGTTCTGGTACTTGTTGAATGGCCCTCATATCCATGAGGGATGAGACTTGTTTTTGTGCCTCTGCCCACTGGTTTGTTGGTAGGTCTGGCCAACCATTTGCCCTTGGCAGGGTATGAAAGTGAAACTTGTAGCCCTGTGACACTATGTCTAAGACCCATTTGTCCTGGGTTATTATGTGCCAATTTTGAGAAAAAAAGTGCTAGTTTTCCCCCTAAAGGTGCTGCCAGAAGATAAGTGCTTGGCGCAGGCAGGGGGAAGTCACTGGGACTGTTTCCTGTACGGCTGTGATTTGTCTTCTCCACTTTTGGAGGTAGACGCACCCCATTGTTTAGACCTGTATGAACCTTGGGGCTGGGATCTGCCTCTTGGGCATCTGTATCTGCCCTTTTGTGGTCTGTCTGACACTGGAAAGGACCGATTCTTTGTAGGCCAGTGTCTGCTAAATCTTGGAGGCTGTACCTGTAAGAAATCCTTGACTGTTTGCATAGATTTAGCTTTGTCCTCCATTTTCTTTAACACCAAACAAAGTATCATGCTGTAATGGAGCATCTAATAATTTTGCTTTAACATGATCTGGTAAATTTTGTTCCTTTAACCAAGCATGCCTCCTAATGACAGAACCTGTAACAGCGGCCCTGCAGGAGGCCTCCAAAGAATCAAAACCACATTGCGAAGTATGCTTTCCAACTTGCTCAGCTGCATGCAATAAATCCTGCATTTCTTTTTCTGCACCTTCAGAATTTATCAACATTTTCTGTTTAAGCAGTGACATAATATATTGCTGATATTTGAGCATATGAAACTGGCAATTTAAAGCCCTTATAGCCAAGGTCTAATGCCCTAGAATCCCTGTCGGAGGAGGTCAGGGTTTTTTGCAGTGGATGCCTTGAACCCTCTGGGACCCAGTGACATAGTTTCTGGGTCAGCAGCAGGATTCTTGAAAAGGAATTTATGAGAGTCAGGCACCCTCTAGTACCTGTCCGACTTAACAGGAGCTGGAGGTAAGGAGACAGGGGTCAGGTCAGACTGGACTCTGAAAATACATCATCTACAATGTCTAACACCAGCGGAATAGCTAGGGGCCTGTGTTCTGGGAGTAAAAGGAAGTCCCCGAGCCTTTTCTTAGATTCAGAATAATCTTGGCTCTCCCAGTGGAAATGTTCCCTCATGGTATGCAAGGTTTCCCTAAAAGAGTAATCCTCAGGAGGAAAGGCTGAAGGGATAGATTCTTCAGCACCAGAATCCTCATAGGGAGGAAGAGAGTATTCCTGATAAGAGGAGGAATCTGAAGAAATGGAAACCTGATCTGAAGATTCATATTCTGTCTCTTGCCTAGACCTCTTATCAGGAGGGGGATGGGAACCCCTGATCAAAGTAATTAAGTCTTCGGTCATTTTGAGCATCTGTATTTTGGGCATGGAGGCCTGACCAGGAGGCTGTTGTACTGGTTTCTTTATCTTTAAAGATGCTTTAGTCTTTGCCTTTGTAGCTTGAGTCGCTTTAATGTACAATTGAGTAGGTCTGAAAAAGTACAGTTTTGTACCTACCATAAATGTAGATGTTCGAAGATCCACATTGCTGCAGTCCTGACATATGGGTAGTCCGCTGTCCTCGGTCGGCCCGAATACCAAAGTATTAGGCTGACGTCGGTCATGGGCGCTCAGATCTGACATCAGAGCGTCAGGGTATTAAAGCGCATGACCGACGTCATATCCTCAGTCTTTTCTTGCCCCAGATGTCAGAAGGCCCTAAAAAGAAAGGCCACAGCCAAAAATAGAATACTTCCCAAAAGGCATGTCCAAATAACAGCTACCACCCAAACCATACAACCATTCCAAACTACAGAGGGGAAGGAGGGAGGGTAAATTGGACTGCAGCAATGTGGATCTTCGAACATCTACATTTATGGTAGGTACAAAACTGTACTATGTTCTTCATCTCACATTGCTGCAGTCCTGACATATGGGTAGAATCCCAAAGCAGAGGTAAAGGGAGGCTGGCAAAATCATAAAGTGTTGGGAGCTGCCAAAATGCCCTGTAAGATTGCAGTGGCAAATCCAGCCCTAGATTTGGAATAAAGAGGAAGATGGTAATGTTTAGAAAAAGTATGCACTGAACTCCAAGTAGCTGCTTCCAAAATATCTATAGTAGCTACTCCCCTTAAAAAGGCGGTAGAAATGGCAGTAGCCCTAGTGGAGTGAGGTCTGATTCCAGCCGGAATCTCCTTACCATGATGAGAACAACAAAAAGCAATACAAAGGCCAATCCACTTAGAAATAGTTTGTTTTGAAACAGGTTTCCCCTGAGAACCCAAAGCAAAAGAAACAAACAACTGCTGAGACTGTCTGAACCCTTTAGTCTTGCTCAAATAATAACGCAACTGCCTGTGAATATCCAAAGTGTGCAAAATTTTCTCCCCTTTATTTTGGGGATCTGCATAAAAAGTAGGCAAATGAATTGATTGGTTCAAGGCCACATTTGAAACCACTTTAGGCATAAAAGTAGGGTTAGTACGCAGAGATACCCTATCCTTATGAAAAATTAGGAAGGGTTCAACTGCCATAAGAGCCTGTAATTCAGAAACCCTTCTAGCAGACGTAATGGTCAACAAAAAAGCAGTCTTCCAAGACAAAAACTTTAACTCAGCAGTAGCTGCAGGTTCAAAAGGAGGTAAAGTAAGTTTTTCCAACACAAAATTGAGATCCCAGGCAGGAGTAGGAGCTCTACGTGGGGTCTTATGTTCTTTGCCCTCTAAGAAATTGCTTAAACAAAGGATGAGAGAATAATGGTGGGTCACAGTCATAGTGAGCAGAAATGGCTGCAGCATGAACTTTTATAGAGGAGAAAGACAAACCCTTGTCTAATAATTCTGTAAGATATTGAAGAGAAACACTTAAATCAGGCCTGGAAACATCAAAGCTCTTTGTTTTGCTCCAAATTAAAAATCTCCTCCATTTATCAGCATAAACTTTCCTTGTACTAGGCCTTCTGGCCTCCAAAATAACATTCAAAACTTGTTGTGGAAGCTGCGACCCTCCAGGTTCTAGAACAGAATATGCCAGGCTGTTAGATGCAGGGACTGAATCCTGACATTGAGGAAATGATTGCCCTCCTGAGACAAAGGTGCGGAATCAAGGCAAAGGCCATGGAGGCTCCTGCTAAACTCCTCAGCAGAGGGTACCAGTGCTGTCGAGGCCAATCTGGAGCTATTAGAATCATGGAGGGCTTGTCTTGTCTGACCTTCAAGAGTACCTTGGGGAGGAGAGGCAGAGGTGGAAAGGCATAGACGTGAAGATTGCTCCAACTGAATGATAGAGCATCCACTTTCCAAGCTGTGGGATGAAACATTTTTGTGCAAAACTTTGGCAACTGGAAATTTAGTGGAGAAGCGAACAGATCTATGTCTGGAGTTCCCCATATCACTGTCAATTTTCGAAACACATGAGGATCCAATTTCCACTCGTGGGGATCCACTATCTGTCTGCTCAAAACATCTGCTAAGGAGTTCTGTGCTCCTGGTAGAAACCTTGCCTGAAGATTGAGGTGTAAACTGAGAGCAGTCTCCCACAAAATCATTGCTTGCCTGCAAAGAGGGTACAAATGGGTTCCCCCTTGCTTGTTGATGTACCACATGACAGTTGTGTTGTCTGTTTGAATCAACACTTGCCCTGGGTGAAGTAAATCCTTGAAAGCCATCAATGCAAATTGGACTGCTAACATCTCCTTCAAGTTGATATGTAAATGTTGAAGTCTGGCAGGCCACATGTCTTGAACCCATTTTCCATTGAGGTGTGCTCCCCAAGCCTTGTCCGAGGCATCTGTCGTTAAAATCTGACTCGCCTCTGGTCGGGTCACAGAGAGTCCCTTGTTTAGGTGACATTCCTGAGCCCACCACAAAAATTCCTTTTGAATGCAAGGTATTATTTGAATGACAGTGTCCAGATCTTGGCAGTGTTGTGTCCATACATTGTTGAGATACCATTGTAGCTTCCTCATATGCAGTTTGGCATTGGGAAGCACCAGAATACAAGATGCCATGAACCCCAAGGCTTGAAGGACTGTCCTTGCAGTCAGCCTGGACCGTAGAGACAATTGATGGAAGTAAAGTGTAAGGTTCTTTTGCTTGTCCGGGGTCAAAAGGCCATCTGGGAAGCTGTATTCAGTCTCACACCCAGAAAACACATTTCCTGAGAGGGTACTAGACTGGACTTTGTTTCGCTCACAGAATACCCTAGGCACCTTAACACTGCCATCACATACTGTAGATGATGAAGAAGTTCGTACTTGTCTTGAGCAAGAATCAGGCAATCGTCCAAATAAGGATAAATTTGTATTCCTCTTAACCGTAAGAAGGCTATCACTGGAGCCAGAACCTTTGTGAACACCCTGGGCAGTAGATAAGCCAAAGGGCAATGCAGAGAACTGATAATGTAAAGTCCCAGCCCGAAAACGCAGGTATCTCCTGCAACTGGGCCTGATAGGAACATGAAGATAAGCCTCTTTGAGATCCAGAGTTACCATCCAGTGATCTTTGCCAAACAGAGGTAGAAGTTGTTGCAACGTCAACATTTTGAATTTTGGAATGTCCAGGTATGTGTTGAGGATAGATAAATCCAAAATCGGCCTCCAAGTGTTTCCTTTCTTTGGTACTAGAAACAGGCGAGAGTAAAATCCTAGGCCCACTTCTGACAGAGGAACCTCCTGTATAGCCCCCATTTGAAGAAGTAAAGAAATCTGCTTGTGAGCCTCTACCCTTTGCTGAGGAGGAACGTCTGGCATGAATTTGAAAGGAGGCAATGTATGGAAATAAAACTTGTAGCCTCGGTCTATAATGTACAACACCCATTTGTCCTGGGTGACTAAAAGCCAGTTTTGCTTGAAGAGTGCCAACTTTCCTCCCAAAGGAGCTGCCAGACAGGAAGAATCTGGCAGCTGAAGATGCAGGTCATTGGGCCTGTTTACGAAAGGACTGGCCCCTGCCCTCACCTGTAGATTGTGCAGGTGAACTCCATGTTCTAGGCCTGAAAGAACTCTGAGCTCTGCCCCTACCACGTCTAGATCTACCCCTAGACTGTAAATCAGAAGAAGGATAAGCCCATCCCTTAGTAGGCCAATTCCTGCTGAACTTAGGAGGCTGCACCTGCAGAAAATCTTTAACAGTCTGCATAGACTTAGCCTTGTCTTCCATTTTCTTCAAGACAGACTCCACAGGAGAACCAAACAAAACTTCAGACTGTAAAGGACCATCCAAAATTCTAGTTTTAACATGCTCTGACAAATTCTGATCCTTAAGCCAGGCGTGCCTGCGAATAACTGAACCAGTGGCAGCCACCCTGGAAGAAGCCTGTAAAGCATCGAAACCACACTGCAAAGAATGCTTACCCACCTGTTCAGAGGCATGTACCAAATCCTGTAATTCCTTACACTCTATGCCCTCTGCCAAAGCATCTACTTTAGATTTTAGCTGAGTAAGGAGAAAATTCTGGTACTTCAACATATGAAACTGGCAATTCAAAGCCCTCATTGCTAAAGTGGAAGAGGTATACACTTTCTTACCCCATCTATCCAAAGCTCTAGCATCTTTATCCATAGGAACTGGATTCTTTACAACAGAAGCCCTGACACCCTTAGGTCCCTGGCTAATAGTTTCTGGGTCAGCCCTTGGACTCTTATACAGATATTTATGAGCCTCAGGTACTCTGTAATACCTGTCTGGCTTAACTGGCGCAGGAGGCAGAGAGTCTGGATTAAGGGAAGCCTCGGAGAAAACGTCTTGAACAACATCCAAAACAGGAGGTATAGCCAAGGGCCTATGTTGTGGTAAAACAAAAATTCCCTAAGCCTCTTTCGAATCTGAGAAATCCTGACCTTCCCATTTAAAATGCTCCCTCATAGAATGCAGGGTTTCTGAAAAGAAAAATCCTCTGGAGGAGAAGCAGAAGGAGTGGAATCCTCTGCGTCTGAATCAGAATAAGGAGGAAAATCCTGAATGTCTTCAGCCGAAGACTCTGAGTAATCTGAAGCCTGCTCCAAACTTTCCACCTCTGGCTCCACCCTTGGCCTCTTATCAGGAGGGGGCATAGAACCTCTGATTAAAGAAATTAAATCTTCTGCCATTTTAAGCATGTGTTTTTTAGGCACAGAACCTGCAGAACTAGGACTGACACCCGTGGAAGGCAAACCAGGCCAGCCTTTGGAAGGAGCCTTAGAGACAGAAGGAGAAGGCCTAACCACCTTAGGCAAGGAAGGGAGAACAGCAACCTGAGAGGCCCCCTCAGCCTGACCTGACTCCTGAGGGGCCACATCTTGCAAAATTAAAGCCTCCCCCTGAGACTCAACTGAAACCTCGGCTGGATCCACAGATTTCACCGTAGTTTCTAAAGAACCGGCATCCAGAACGGACGACTCATCCTGCCTGGACTTTAAAGATTTTTCTTTGCGCTTCTTCGCGGTAGCGTCGGAGGATCCGACGGCATATTATAATTACACCGCTTACCGAAGACAAGCCTAGCGCAATCTAACCTACGTTTAATGGTACGCTTATTAAACCTAGCACAAAAGCGACACCCGACTACGTCGTGCTCAGGTCCCAAACAAGGAATACAAAGAGAGTGGTAATCCCTATGCGGTATCTGTTTCCCACAAGAAATACAATTATTCACTTTTTCTGACATCCGGAATTAACTGAGGCAAGAAAAAACAAAAATATTCCCCAACGGGGTACTTAGCCCAACTTGGTTTCGGTCTGAAACTCAGAATACGAAAATTTCAGAACGCCGAACGGCACTTGCAAACGCTACTTCTGCATCGGACCATGCGGCAAAAAAGACTGAGGATATGACGTCGGTCATGCGCTTTAATACCCTGACGCTCTGATGTCAGATCTGAGCGCCCATGACCGACGTCAGCCTAATACTTTGGTATTCGGGCCGACCGAGGACAGCGGACTACCCATATGTCAGGACTGCAGCAATGTGAGATGAAGAACATCACCCTCAGAAGCCGATGCCTGCTCAGTGGCTCCGGACCCATCTGAGGGAATAGTTTCCAAAGGTCCAATACCTTGAGCTCCACGTGTGAGTCTATAGCAGCCTGCGGGTCCAAAGTAGCGGGCGTCAGGGGCTGCAAAAGCGCCTCACAGATCCGGTGACTGGCTTAGAAGCCTCGTCGTCGGTTTTAAACCTCGGATGCCTGACCTTTTTTTTTCTTTGCGTTTCTTGTGAATTGCGGTAGTCTGTTTGCTATCCAATGGCATCGTGTAATTAAATCTTCTGCCAAAATAGTGAAATGCAAAATCATACCGGCACTTTATAGTGCGCTGGTTAAATCTAGCACAAAACTGACAAGCAACGTCGTGATCAGGGCCTAGGCAAAGAATACAGTAAGAATGAAAATCCTTATGAGGTATTTGCTTCCCACAAGAAATACAATTAACTTTTTCTGACTAGCAAGAAAAAAGTTTTCCCCAACGGTGTACATAGCTTTTAATGAAGACTTTGGATCTGAAATTCGAACACGAAAATCTCAGGAGTCGGGCGACCGGCACTTGCGAACTGCTTCGCGCACCGCGCTGCAAGAAAGACTGAAGAAAATGGCGTCGGCTGCATCTTTTTATACCCCTGGTGCATTGACGTCAGGGAAGAGGCGACAGCAACCGACGCCGGACCTAGACTTTGGAATTCAGGCTGACTGAGGGTAGCCTGCCAGCAGGATAACCCAAGTGTAATGACTGCAACAGTGAAACCTGAAGAACATCCCTGTGATTGATATCTGGAGCCTTTTGAGTGCCTGGGTTTGCCCTGAGTGGATCTGTTGGACATAGGAAAGGACCAATTTTTAGTGGGCCGGTGTCTACTGGACCTGGGTGGCTGCACTTGCAAGAAATTTTTCACAGTTTGCATAGATTTAGCTTGGTCTTCCATTTTCTTTAAAACCTCTTCTGCCTTATTACCAGAGTATCATGCTGCAAAGGGACATCCAACAATTTAGCTTTAACATGATCAGGCAGATTTTGCTCCTTGAGCCAGGCATGCCTTCTAATCAGAGATCCAGTAACGGTGGCCCTACAAGAGACCTCCAAGGAATCACCACCACATTGCAAAGTATGCTTTCCAACCTGTTCTGCTGAATGCAATAAATCCTGTAACTTTATTTTCCACACAATCAGAAATCAACAATTTTCTGCTTAAGTAAGCCCATAACATGCTGTTGATATTTAAGCATATGAAACCGACAGTTTAAAGCCCCGATTGACAAGGTTGCAGACGTATAAACCTTCTTACCCCCATCTATCCCCATCTATCCAGCACCCTGGAATCTCTATCAGAAGGGGTAGGATTTTTGGCTGTAGAAGCCTTAACACCCTTGGGACCCTGAGAAACAGTCACAGGATCAGCAGCAGGATTTTTGAAAAGAAATTTGTGGGAGTCAGGAACCCTGTAATATCGCTTTGGCTTACTAGGAGCCAGAGGCAGGGAATCAGGAGCCATGCTTGATTCAGAGAACACATCAACAATGTCTAATACAGGAGGTATTGCCAAAGGCCTATGCTGAGGAAGAAGGAAACCCCTAAGCCTCTTTTTTGATTCAGAGAAGTCCTGACTCTCCCAGTGAAAATGTTCCCTTAAAGTATGCAAAGTCTCTCCAAAAGAGTAATCCTCAGGAGGAGATGCAGATGGGATGGATTCCTCTGCATCAGAATCCTCACAGGGTGGAATAGAAAATTAATGATCAGAAGAAATGGAAACCTGATCTGAAGATTCATAATCAGTGCCTTGCCTAGGCCTCTTAGCAGGGTGGGGGGGGGGGGGGTTGGGAACCCCTGATCAAGGTAATTCAATCCTCAGCCATTTTGATAATCTGTTTTTTAGGCATAGGGACCTGAGCACGTGGCTCATGCGTCGGTTTTTTAAGACATACAAGTTGTTTTTGACCTTGTTTTTGTAGCTAGCGTCGGTTTAATATAAAAATGTCGAGGCCTGAAAACACCCTCAGAAGCTCTGGACCCATCCAAGGGAGAGACATCCGCGGGTTCAATACTCTGATAATCTCGCAGCATACTGGACTCCGAATGGGATTCGGTAGAGGCCTGCGACTCAAAAGTAGCGGATATCAGGGGCTGCGAAAGCGCCTCACTGAGTACCGGTGACCCGGCGACTGGCTTAGGAGAAGTTTCGTTGGTTTTGGACCTGGACGGTCTGTTTGTCTTTTTCCTTGCGTTTTTTTGTGAACACCGATAGTCGGACTGCTAACAGACATTTCAGAGTAGTTAAATCTTGAACCAAAATATTTAGAAGCAAAAATATACCGACGCTTAGTAGTGCATTGGTTAAATTTAGCAAAATACCGACAGCAAGGTATGTTGTGATCAGGACCTAGGCAAGGAATACAGTACAAATGAAAATCCTTGTGGTATTTGCTTCCCACAAGTAATGCAATTATTAACTTTTAATGACATCGGTAAGGAGGAAGAAAAAGTTTCCCCAACGGGGTACTTAGCTTAAGTTTGAAGACTTCGGTTCTGAAACTCGAATACGAAAATTTCAGGAGTTGGCCGACCGGCACTTGCGAACTGCTTCTGCTTCGGGCACCGCGCGGCAAGAAAGACAGATTAAAATGGCGTCGGCTGCATGTTTTATACCCCTGATGACCTGACGTCATGGAAGAGGAGACAGCAACCGACGCAGGACCCAAGACTTTGTTATTCAGGCCAAATGATGGCAACCTGCCAGCAGATTACCCCAAATGTAATGACTGCAACAGTGAAACACGAAAAACAGCCAGGTCTGCAACAGTGAATACACTCGAACATCTACATTTATGTTAAGTGTACACAACTGTACTATGTTCTTTTTGTTTCACTGCTGCAGTCATCACACTTGGGTTGATTCCCAAAGCTGAGGAAGGGTGGCGGCAGTCAAGAAGTGTTAGGGCTGGCTAGTAGGCCTTACAAGAGTGCTGTAGCAAATCCAGCTCTGGATTTAGAAAAAATGGTAAGCGGTGGTGCTTGGTGAAGGTGTGTACAGAACTCCAGGTAGCAGCTTCCAGAATGTCCCTGGTAAGGACTCCCCTAAGAAATGCTGTAGAGGTGGAAGATCACCTGTGGGGTAGGTTTCCATGGTGCTTGTAGCAGAAAAGGATGCAGTGTGCTATCCATTTGGAAATAGTTTGCTTTAAAATGGCACTCCCCTCTGCCCTTGTAGCAAAGCTGACTAGCAGCTGGTCAGATTTTCTGAAGGGTTTAGTCCTGTCAAGGTAGAACCTGAGCTGTCTGTGCACATCAAAGGAGTGCAGGATCCTTTACCCTTTATTCTGAGGGTTAGGGAAGAAGGTTGGCAAATGGATGGATTGGTTTAGAGCCACAATGGACACCACCTTAGGCATAAAGGACGGGTTAATCCTGAGGGAAACCCTTGTCAGCAAGGAAAATAATGAAGGGTTCCACAGCCATTAGTGCCTGTAAATCCGACACTCTTCTTGCTGAAGTTATAGCTAAAAGCAGGGCTGTTTTCCAAGAGAGGAATTTTAACTCTGCTGAAGCTGCAGGTTCAAAAGGGGAAGCGTGAGTTTTTCCAGTACAAAGTTAAGGTCCCAGGCAGGGGTGGGTGCTCTCCTAGGGGGCCTTAAGTTTTTAGCCCCTCAGGAAATGTTTGATGAGAGGGTGAGAAAATAGAGGTGGGCTCAGTATTATAATGAGCTGAGATGGCAGAGGCATGAATTTTAATGGAGAAGGATAGGCCTCTGTGGAGTAGCTCTGCTAGGTAATCCAGAATTAGAGGTAAGGAGGGCACTGCTGTGTCCTTCCCTTGACACCGATTCCAAGAACAAAACCTTTTCCACTTTTCAGCATAGGATTTCCTAGTACTGGGCCTTCTGGCTTCAAGAATGACGTCCAGTACCTGTTTGCTGAGGGTTGCTGGTAGCAGCAATGTTTAGGGATCGCAATTGTGGATGCAAAATCTGTCCCTCTTGTTGAGACAGCAGGATAGGAGTCTGATGAGGGTGCCAGTGGCACTGTTGTCAGACTGCGCAAGAGTGGTTACCAGTGCTGGCGCGGCCAGTCTGGGACAACAAGAATTGCCCTGGGCTTGTCCTGTTTTATCTTGAGTAGTACTTTTGAGAAGAGGGGCATAGGGTAAAGGCATACATTGAGAGGTTTTCCCATTGAAAGGATAGGGCAACCACCATCCAGGCCCTGTTGTGAGGGTTCCTGGTGCAGAATTTGCTCAACTGATGGTTCTCAGGGGAGGCAAATATGTCCTCCTCTGGTGTCCCCCACCTCTGGATCAGAAGGTTGAAGGTGTTGTGCTCCGGTTCCCACTCGTGTGGGTCTAGGAGAGTTCAGCTTACGTCATCTGCCACTGAATTTACTTGCCTGGCAGGAATTGAGCTTGTAGATGCTCTTGGTTGCGCAAGGCTGTGTTCCACAGGGCCATGGCTAGCCTGCCGAGAGGGTTCCCCCCTGCTTGTTTATGCAGTACATAAATGGGGTGTTGTCTGTTTTTATAAGCAGTTGTCCTGGAAGGATTAGGTATTGGAAGGCTGTCAGAGCATTCTGTATAGCTAGCATCTCTTTTTCAATGATGTGCATGTAATCTGGGATGGGCTAAAGTAGCCCTGAATGCACTTAACTGCCATGTGAGCTCCCATGCATAGTCTGATGCATCTGTTGTCAGGGTTTGGACGGCGATGGGTTGAGTGAAGAGCAGTCCCTTGTTGTGGTTGCATGCTTCTGCCCACTAAAGGAACTCTGCCCTTAGACAAGGTATGATTGGAATGACTGTTTCCAGGTCCTGAGAATGCTGGCACCAAAGACTTAAGTACCATTGAAGTTTCCTCATATGCAGTCTTGCATATGGAATTAGCAGAATACACAAGGCCATGAACCCCAGGGCTTGCAGTATTTTCCTTGCAGATATAGCTGGGTTCTGGTGGCCATTTGTTTGAAGTAATTTGTCAGATAGACCTGTTTTTCAGATGTGAGAAATGCCACCTGGGAAGTTGTGTCCAAGCTTGCTCCCAGGAATACAATCTTTTGACTGGGCATCAGTTTTGATTTCTTTTAATTGATGGTGTACCCCAATGAAGTGAGAAGGCTTTTTACAAATGCCAGGTGTTGAAGTAGCAATTCCTGACTGTCCACCTGAATCAGGCAGTCGTCCAAGTATGGGAAAATTTGGATATTTCTCTGCCTGCAGTATGCAATGGCTGGGGCCAGGCACTTTGTGAATACTCTGGGCTCAGTAGATAAGCCAAAGGGAAGTGCAGAGAATTGATAGTGCATAGAGCCTGCCCTGAAGCTTAGATATTTTCTGCAGGACTCCCTTATGGGGATGTGTAGATAAGCTTCTTTTAAATCTAGAGCGACTGACCAGGCATCCTTGGCTAGCATAGGGAGAAGCTGTTGCAGGGTAAGCATCTTGAATTTTGGGACCACCAGAACGGTGTTGAGAGTTGATAGATCCAGGATTGGGTGACAAGAGCCCTCTTTTCTGGGCACCAGGAAAAGTCTGGAGTAGAAACCCTGCCCCCCTTTGTTCTACTGGAGCAGTGTGAATAACTCTGATATTTGAGCAGGAAAAGTACTTGCTTTTGAGCCTCTGCCCACTGGTTTGGAGGAAGGTCTGGAAACCCACTTGGGGTTGGCAGTGCATGGAAGTAGAATCTGTACCCCTGGGATACAATGTTTACGACCCATCCGTCCTGAGTAATGGACATCCTGTTTTTTGCATGAAGGGCAAGTTTTCCTCCTAGGGGCACAAGTAATGGGGCAGGATGGGAAAGACAATTGAAAAGTCATTGTGAACTTTTTCCATAAGGGGGTGGCTTACCACACCCTGTTTCTGAGGTGGGGGCACTCCACTGTTTAGATCTCTGCATACTCAGAGACTGTAGTCTGGGTGGCCTGTTTCCCCTGGGTTTGGTCCGAGAAGGCCTGAAAAGAGCTGGAAAGGACCAGTTTTTAGAAGGCCAATGCCTACTGAGTCTAGGTGGTTGCACTTGTAAGAATTCTTTAACAGTTTGCATAGATTTGGCTTTTTCTTCCATCGTTTTAAGAACCTCTTCTGCTTCGGTGCCAAATAAAGAGTCCTTATTTAAAGGAGTGTCTAGTAATTTGGATTTGACATGATCTGGCAAGGTTTGTTCCTTCAGCCAAGCATGCCTTCTCAGTACAGACCCAGTGACTGCAGCCCTGCAAGATGCTTCTAGGGCATCAAAGCCATACTGCAAAGTATGCTTACTAACCTGGTTTGCAGACTGCATTAGCTCCTGCAATTCTTTATTTTCTGCACAATCTGGAAGTAACACCATTTTTTGTTTAATTAGTTCCATAATATAATACTGGTACTTCAAAATGTGAAACTGGCAATTCAATGCGCTGATGGCAAGAGTTGCACAGGTATATACCTTCTTACGCCATCTGTCTAAAGCTCTGGAATCCCTGTCTGAAGGGGTAGGATTTTTGGCTGTAGTAGCCTTAAAACCTTTAGGTCCCTGGGAAATGGTCTCTGGATCCGCAGTACAATTTATGAAGAGAAATTTGTGGTAATCAGGTACTCTGTAGTACCTGTCAGGTTTCCTAGGGGCCGGGGGTAAAGTATCTGGAGTAAGACTGGATTCCATAAAAACATCTACAACATCCAGGGACAGGAGGTATATAAGCTAGAACTCTGTGGTGAGGCAACTCTAAAAATTCTCTGAGTCTCTTTTTGGACTGAGAGTAGTCTTGGCATTCCCAGCGGAAATGCTCTCTTAAAGTATGCATGGTTTCACCAAAGAAAAAAACCTCTGGAGGAGAGGCAGAGGGAATGGATTCCTCTGCATCAGAATCCTCCCAGATTGATAAGGGCATGTCCTGATTATCATAAGGGTCAGAGTCATCGGACTCCTGGTCTGTAGAATCAGAAGGAAACTCAATTCTTTGTCTCTTAACAGGGGAAGGCTGGCTTCCCCTAATTAGTGTGGTAAGGTCTTCAACCATTCTAAGCAGTTGTTTTTGTTGCTGGGAAGCTTGAGCATGGGTTTTGGTCGTCTGTTTTCTAGGCATAGTGCGTACTCTGAGCCTTGGAAACTTAGTAGTTTTAGCTAAAAACGAAGTTGTCAGTTTAATTCGAACATCGGTAGGTCGGAATACACCCTCAGAAGCCGGTGCCTGCATAGTAGCTCTGGACCCATGCAAGGTAGTGGCATCCACAGGTTCCATAGTCTAAGAAGCATCTCGTGGCATACTGGACTCCGAATGAGTCTCAGCAGAGGCCTGCAAATCTGTAGAAGCGGGCATCAGAGAGGTTGCAAAGGTGCCTCACTGAGTACCAGCAGACTGGCGACTAGCTTAAAGGAAGTGTCGTTGGCAGTTTTGGACCTATGTGGTCTGTCTCTGTCTTTGTCTTTACGTTTTTTCGGAAGATCAGTAGTCAGATGGCTTATCAAAGCCATTTCGGAATACAGAGAATGACAGAGAAAGAATTTAGCAACAAAGATAGCCCAATGACGAATGGTTCGGGCGTTAAACAAGGCAAAAAACCGACAGGAACATCGTGGTCTGGGCCTAAACAGGTGACACAGTAAGAATGAAAATCTCTGAGGTATTTGCTTACCACAGCCAAGACAATTGTTTTTCTGACACTGGTTAGAGCAAGAAAAAAGGATCCCCAACAGGGTACCTAATTTTAGAAGACTTCAGGATTACAAACTCGAAAACAAAAATTTCAGGTAGCAGCTGACCGATCCATGATTAAATTGCTCAAGGAGCCACTCTCCTAGATCAAACAGAGGGAGTGGACTCATTTCTAACCTGTCAACCATAGGAAAGGAGGAGCCAATAACCTGAGATGCACCCTCAGGTTGGAACAGGATGTGTGCTTCTTCCAGCCTTTGAGTCCTTTGTAAACAATGAATATTAAAACAAGCTGAAAGCCTACTAGTCAGGAATGATCCCAAGCCCCAGGAGACAAGGTATTCCAAGGACAAAGACTTACTTCGAGAATGTAATGGTTACAGCCAATCCTTTAAGTCTCAGGCAAAATGCCAACCCAACAGCCAAGCAATGAAAGGGACACTCACCAGTCCCTTAAGGAACTTCCTTGCAATATCTTTTTAAGCTGGGAAACAAAGCTAGAGAATAAGAAAAGAACATTAAAAAAAAAGCAGGAACTGTTTACCAGGAATAGCACTGCTAGTGCCAACATAGATAAAAAATTATAGAAAAAAGAAACACAGCACGTACTTATGTTATACAGTCGATTTAGGATATCTTGACATGTATTATGGACACTTGCCTACTTTGAGTGCAGAAACATCCAGAAAAAATGCAAAATTCTGACAGGGAGAAAAGATTAATAAACACAGGACTCGTCAAAAAGCATCCGCACTGTTAGTTCATCCATTACAACTACACAGTGTTACTGGATTATGACAGTACATTACAGCACTTAACTATCTGCATATTTATGAACTATTAAGTATTGTTTGTAAGTATTCCAATGTTAAATCAGTTATGTATTTACATCATTACTATTTAATTATGCATAAATCATATACTTGGTCTTAACTAATTTCCATTTACTGTTTTATTTTATTTTAGGAAACCTTAGTATGCACCCTCTTATACAGCCTTTGCTCTCTATATCTCCATGCTCTATATTTAATATATGTTGTTGGCTGAGTACTCTCAGGAGAGACATCTGAGGCAGCTGGACACTGTTCTACAGGTGGAACTCCACAGCTGGAGGAAGCAGGGGGATTGGTGGTTACGATATTGGTTACTTTTTTGCAAAATACAAGCTGTGGGTGGGTGGGGTTCAACAGCTGTTAGGATTTACCGGCAGTGCCCTGTAAATAAGTCTTACCTGATGTCAGGGACCTCACTCTTTGTCTAGAAGTGGTGCCTAGGAAGCTTGCTCATCAAAGAAACATTTTTATGGTGTTAGAACAGGCTATCATTAGGGCCTATAGCCGCACTAAAACCAACTATTAACGTGTTGCATGAAGCTGTCTTTGTATTTAACAAGAACAGCAGGCTGGATTCCAAGACTGAAACGTCTACATAGCAGCAATTCTCCATTACTTACTATCCTAAACAGGGTGAAGTAGCAAGAACCACCCAGATTACTGGTGGGTATACAATTCTGTGGTTCCCTATTAGAAGACCGAAGACGCACTTAATTCCTTCGAAAGAATGTGTCTTGGTCGAACTCAAAATACGAAAATGGCAAAAGATCGAAGCGGCTTTTAAGCGAATTCTTTCCCTGGGAAAGAATTTGCTTGGCCGCTTCATTACCTTGCTGTTTTTGGCACTGTAGTGCAGTCTCACAGTTGGTATTTAAGTAGGGGGGGCAGCCCCCCACATTGGGGGGTGTGGTGGGCGAAGCCCCCCCACACAATGTAATGTTTAAAGTTTTTTTTTTGTTGGAACAGTGATTTTTTCCCCTAGGGAAAAAAAAAATCACGCTTCTGACCGTTCGAAATTGTAAGCTTTCGCTTACATAGGGTCAATTAATCACCGTTCGCTTTTTTAAGACTTTTTTATAGACCCCAATTCTTTGAATATGACTTGGGAGCAAAAACAAATTACACATTTCTCTTCACATACCGTCTTACCTGGTGACATGGAAATTTCTGCAAAACTTTCGAGTTCATTACTAAATCAGTGTGTTGGAACACCTAAAGTGGTTAGAATTATTTCATGATTACAAAACTTGGGTCAATGTGAGTCAGTGGCTTCTTAAAAAAATATAAGTAGCTTAATACTTATTCCGGTTATTAACCTGCTATTAATAATAAAAGGCATTATTTAGACAGGATATTTCAAGTGAGTTCAGTTACCACAGCAGAATTAAAAGAACAGGTTGCATGACTGGAAAAGTACTTGGCCCACTTCCTGCACAGCTCTCACCATTTAAAACATGGGTTCTTGAGTAGGTCTAGTACCAGAATTCATGTGATGTAAATGGAGATCTCCAAGCATTTTACTGCCCAGGTGTGATGCTGCGCATCCTGACAGTAGTAGAACGTTTATGAATAAGCTATCACTTAATGTGACTTGTTACTTTACCCCAACCCATATGCACCCAGTTCTCAACTGGCAGTTTTAAGCCACGGTATGACCATAAAGTTCCAGCACCTTATGCAAAATGGATGCAGTCGAATGAGCTACTGTGCCTACTAGAGAAAATGCTTAACCATGATGCAGAAATAACACACATAAAAGCAATGTTCTTACTCAGCGACATTTCTTCTAAAACTAACCAGCTAAGCACTTTTAAAGTGTTGGCATATTGCATGGTTGGTTTAGCCTATCTGATCAAATGAAAGGCATTTTCAGAATCAAAGCAAGGAAGCCAGCTGTTTTTTGCACAGCTAGCACTGAACCATGTTAAAGAAAAAGCCCTTTCAGAATGCTATCACAGGACCTTGTAATATTCCTACAAATGCCTCACAAATGTTCATGGTGGGAGTTTGATTATATTATTCAGGAATACAATTTTAAAAAATGTAATCAAACTATCTGAAATCAGACTCAACCAGAGTGGACAAGTCTTACATGTGTACCCTGGGTATGGTTACCTTTGTGAATGTTTGGCCATCTCCAAAAATGGTATATTTCATTTAGTTCAAGAGGCATTAACCACTTTACACTTGTGGACCTTTCAAACCTGGAAAATAAATGACCCATCTCAAACCCAGCCCTCTCTGTTAAAGTGACTGAGGAGGAGGAGGTTCTAGTGCAGTTATTTTTTTTTTCTGCTCACTACAGGACCCATCCACTCCTCCAAATGTATCCAACTGGCTTAGTTCATGAAGCAACAGCTGGACATCTCTAGGCTATACTTCTCAAACTGTTAGAGCCAGAAATCTGGACAAAGCCATAAACAAAAGTGGGACAAATGCCCAAAAATAGGGACAATTTTTAAATATTTCTCTTATACACTTAGGTTTTGCGTTAGCATGAATTTTCTGAAGGGTATGAAATCTAAAACTCAAATGTCTCACTACTGTCAAACTTCAATCTTTAATGATTTGCACTCAAAAATATGAGGCAAAAATCAGAACATTCTGCAAAAATCTGTACAGTTGAGAGGTATGCTCCAGGCTAAGCAAGAGCCCATTAGTCCATTCACTCTTTCCCAGGTACCTCAATGAGAACTTCTGTTCCACAGCAGCAAGAGGCAATGCTGAGGAGAAGGCCAACTTGCTGGTACAGCAGAGTGGTTACCCATCATGAAGTGCAGACCCCTCCAATGTTTCTCAAGGTTCCTCTGCATGCTACTTGCCACATTCTGTATGGATCCACAAACTGAAGCCCCTGGCTTCATGCATGTACAAGCACAATACCACATGCACGACAAATTCATACTCCAGTGTGTAAAACGGGTAAGACAGCTAACTCACTCTTTCTAGAATGGGTGAGATAGCAGAGGCCTCTCATCCAGAATTGTTTGCTGAAATTTGATCATATGGAATTGACACCGTTGAGAGCCCTTACAGACCAGGTAGCGGACGTGTAGACCTTTTTTCCGAACCTGTCTATGGCCCTGCTCTCCTTATCAGTGGGCAGGGGATTCTTGGAGGCACTGGTCCTAACCCCTTTAGGCCCCGGAGTAACAACTTCTGGATCAGCCGAAGGATTTTTAAACAAATATGTATGGGTATCTTGCACCCTATAAAATCTGTCTGGCTTCTTAGGGGCAGGGGGAAGTGAGTCGGAGTACATGGTGGCATCCTGGAAGACATCTATTACCACATCCAAAATGGGAGGGATAACTAAAGGTTTGTGTTCAGGGAGGCCCAAAAACTCCCTAACTCTCTTCTTGGCCTGGGAGTAATCTTGTGCTTCCCACTGAAAATGCTACTTCAGAACATGAAGAGTTTCCCCAAATCTTTGATCTTCTGGAGGTGACTCTCAGGGAAGGTTCTCTGCAGAATTTGATTCCTCAAATGATGTGTAACAGAGTCCCTCCCCTAAGCCAGAGTCTTCCAAGTTTGAATCCTCCTTAGATAAGGGATCTGAGTCAAAAATCAGTATAGTCATCCCTTTTCCTTTTTCCTGGGGTGGCTTCACCTGTGGTCTGTCTGGCCCTTACAATGTTAATTAAGTCCTAAGCCAGATTAATCAAATCCTGCTGGGATCCCAGTAATTGGGAGCTCATAGGCCTAGGTGGAGGCCTTGCCACACTGGCTTTCTTTGGGGTGGGTTTGGCATTAGACCTAGCTACGTCTGATGCACTGGCACCTCACTCTGTGGAAATGCACCAGCGTAGGCCTAGGCCTCGTTCCATCACCAGTTAATGAGCGCTCATCTGAAGCAGTGGCCTGCTGAGTGACCTCGAACCAAAACAATGAGCTGAAAACAGCAGTGGAAGGTGAAGGAACCAAAGGTATGTTGGACTCCAAATAGGTCTCAGCAGAGGCCTAGGTTGCCATTTCAAATGTTGAAGGAGGCTGCAAAGGCATTTCACCTTCAACAATTATCAGTCTAGCACGAGAGTCAGCTGGCAAGTGATTGTCGTCAGAAGACCCTGGCTTAAGTTTTCTTTTTTGCGCTTATGCAGCTCAAGATCGGGATGACCGGCAGATACCATCTGACACGGTTCATAGGTTCATAGGCATTTACAAGCCTAGCCCATAGTTTTGTGGCTTACCACCCCCTAGTATGGGGGGGAATACCCATTATTTTGCTGTGCCCATCCATTGGTCAAGATTTCTCTTGAACAAGGCTCACATATACCGATTTTTATTCACAGCATAGGGAGTCTTTGGGTGATGAATCTATCCCTCCAGCACGTCCTATTAATAGGGTGAAGCATATTCATCAAATCTGGGTTTGACATGGCCTTGTATGTTAGGGACAGATGTTTGAGACCCTTTATCCTTTTGGTGAGGAACTTTTGTGGCCTCTCCAGCTGCTGCAAGTGTCGGGTCAACTGATTCTGGTCATAGAAAATGAGCTAAGAATTCGGCCTTACTCCTAATCATTCTAGCATTATATCTAGCACAAAAATGACAATTAGGGACACTGTGTTCTGGGCCTAAACAGGTAACACAAAGAGTATTGAAGTCTCTGTGTGGGATTTGTTTACCACAGCGGAGACAATTATTTACTTTATCTGACATGAGTTAAGTGAAACAGAATAGAGTTCCCCAGTGAGATACTTATCTTTCAGACAACATTGTCTCTCGTGCGTACTTGTAAACTGCTTCAGGCTCCAACAGCAAATAAAGACTGAAGTGATGATGCAGGCTGGCTCCCTTTATACCTGCGCGTACAGAGGTCTGTACAGGCGTTCACCAGCCTTGGAGGCAAAAACAGTTTTCTCTGGCAGCAACATCCGCCAAGGGTTTTCACAGCAGGAAATCCCAGTAAGGACTGCAACAGTGAAACACAAAGAACAGTTGTAAGTTAACGACTAGGTACACCTCATCCTATCTGCACAGCAGTCCAGTGACTACCAGTGATTCCTGAACTTCACATGGAATATCATGACCACAGTTATTTACTTTTTCAAGCTCTTGACCTGTTGAATTCACCACCTCATCTCTTAAGTTTGTAACAAAACCATGGAACAGTTGAGAAGGTTCCTTGAAACATACCAGTTTCATTAAAGTCGGTTGTAATGCCAACCCTTATTACTGACTGCAGTCTTAACTATGTATTACTGAGGGATCCCTAATGAAATGTCGGCACTCAAAATGCTTAGTGCCAAAAAGCTAAAATAGAGACCAAAAACACACAAAAGCAAATCTCAAAAAAGTACAGTTTTGTACCTACCATAAATGTAGATGTCCGAGAGGAATGCATCTGCAGTCTTTACAAATGGGTTGTCCTGTCGTCAGGCAGCCCTTCGGTCGGCCGGATTCCAAAGTCTGGGTCTGGCTTCGGCTGGTGTCGCACTCCACCCGACATCATTGCGGCAGTTCTTCGGGTATAAAGGCATCAGCCGACGCCATTTTCCTCAGTGTTTCTTGCCCCAGATGCCAGGTGCCCTCTTGGATGGCTAAATTTGGATAAATGCCAAAGTTTCCAAATAGTAGAGAGCAAACACACAAAATAAACATGTATGTACATATATACAAACAAATACACCATAATAGATCCCCAAGCTAGCTGAAGATTGGTAAGTACCCTAGGAGTACCTCAGAGGGAAGGAGGGTGGGTAATCCTGACTGCAGATGCATTCCTCTCGGACATCTACATTTATGGTAGGTACAAAACTGTACTATGTCCTTCAAGGATGCATCTGCAGTCTTACAAATGGGTAGAATACCATAGCTAAACTAGGGAGGAGGAAATGAGAATAGATTATGGTGTAGTTAGGATCCCTTGCAAAACAGCAGTGGCAAAACCAGCACGGGATCTAGAGTATAGAGGTAGGTTGTAATGCTTGGCAAATGTATGCACGGAGGTCCAAGTAGCAGCCTCTATAATGTCCTTGGTAGCCACTCCTCGTGAAGAAAGCTGTGGTAGTGGCTGTAGCCCTTGTGGAGTGAGGCCTGATGTTCTCTGGAGTTTTCTTTCCATGGTAGGAGTAACAAAATCTAATGCAATTTCCTATCCATTTGGAGATTGTCTGTTTAGAAATTGGTTTTCCTTCTTTTCCTGTTGCATATGCTACCAGAAGCTGGTCAGTTTTTCTATTGTTTTTTGTCCTGTCCAGGTAGTAGCGTAATTGTCTGTGTACATCCAAGGTATGCAAGAGCTTTTTCCCCCTGTTCTGTGGATTGGGGAAGAATGTAGGAAGGTGGATAGCCTGATTTAAAGAGACTCTGGATACCACCTTAGGCATAAATGAAGGATTTGTTCTCATGGACACTCTATCTTGATGGAAGATCAGGAAGGGTTGTACTGCCATTAATGCCTGTAGTTCAGAGACCCTTCTTGCTGAAGTTATTGCCAGCAGGAAAGCAGTCTTCCAGGATAAGTATTGCAATTCTGCTGTAGCTGCTGGTTCGAAAGGAGGTAGAGTCAGTTTTTCCAGCACAAAGTTCAAGTCCCATGCTGGCAATGGAGGTTTCCTGGGAGGTTTTACATTTTTAATTCCCCTCAGAAACTGTCTGAGCTGAGGATGCGACAAAACAGGAGGATCCCAGCTGTATTCTGCTGAAATAGCTGATGCATGTATCTTGATGGAGGAATAGGACAGGCCTGCATGGAAGAGCTCCGCCAAGTACTCCAGGATGTTGGCTATGTTTCACCAGTGTCACATCTTGCCCCTTTGCAGTACTCCAGATGAGATATATTTTCCATTTTGCTGCATAATTCTTTCTTGTTGAAGGTCTACGAGCCTCCAGGATAATGTCTTTAACCCTTTGGGATAAATTTGGGTTAATTGCTGTTATGTAATGTTCCAGGCAGTTAGCTGCAGAGTTTTTAGGTTTGGATGCAGAATGTTGTAGTTGTTCTGTGTCAGCAGTAATGGGATCAGGGGCAGTGTCCATATTTGTTCCCGGGACATGCTCCTCAGCAGTGGATACCAATGTTGCCTTGGCCAGTTTGGGGCTATCAGAATGATCCTCGGACGTTCCTCTTTGATCTTGAGAAGCACCTTGTGCATCAAAGGAAGTGGTGGGAATGCATATGCTGTCAGGCTTTTCCAACTGAAGGATAGGGGGTCCACCTTCCAAGCAAGTGGGTGGTAAGTCCTTGTGCAGAATTTCTTCAACTGGCGATCGAGTGGGGATGCAAACAAGTCTATTTGTGGTAATCCCCATTCTCTTGTGATGGTTTTGAAAATGTCCGGATGCAGCATCCATTCGTGGGCATCTGTTGTAGTTCTGCTTAATATGTCTGCTAGAATGTTTTCCTTCCCTGGTACATAAATTGCCTGTAACTGAATGTTGTAGCTCAGAGCCACATCCCATAGGTCCAGTGCCAGCCGGCATAGAGGGTATGAGTGTGTGCCTCCCTGTTTGTTGATGTACCACATAACTGTGGTGTTGTCTGTCCTTATCAACTGGCCTTCTTGGAGAAGAGGTCTGAATGCCTGGATTGCCAATTTTACTGCCATCATTTCTTTTAGATTTATGTGCAGATGCAGCTGGTCTTGAGTCCATAGGCCTTGAATGCACTTGCCCATCATGTGTGCCCCAACCGAGGTCTGAGGCATCTGTCGTGATGGTTTGTCTTGGTTGACTTTGCAGAAGGGCAGTCCTGTGTTTGCTTGACAGGCCTGAGCCCACCATAAGAACTCTTGCTTCAGGCATGGGATCATTGGAATTTTGGTTTCTAGGCTGTGCTTGTGCTGAGACCACAAATTCTTTAGGTACCACTGTAGCTTTCTCATATGAAGCCTGGCATGAGGGACCAGTATTATGCAGGATGCCATGAAGCCTAGAGCTTGTAGCACTTTCCTTGCAGTTAGATGGCTTTGCTTTGTTAATGTCAAGAAGTAGAGAGGAAGTTGCTCTTTCTTTTCTGCAGTTAGAAATGCCATTTGTTTTGATGTGTCCAGTTCTGCACCCAGAAAGGTTATTCTTTGGGATGGAATCAGCCTTGACTTTTTTGTATTGACTGTATATCCCAGGGCTTGTAGCAGGTAGATGACTCTTTGTAAGTCTTCTGTTAGTTTGTTTTTGTTGTCCGCTTGTATCAGGCAGTCGTCCAGGTAGGGATAGATTTGAATTCCCTGAAGTCTGCAGTGGCGATTACTGATGCCAGGCATTTCGTGAACACTCTGGGTGCAGTAGATAAGCCAAAGGGCAATGCTGAGAATTGATAATGCTCTGATCCTGCAAGAAATCTGAGGTATCTTCTGCAAATTGGTCTTATGGGGACGTGCAGGTATGCCTCCTTGAGATCTAGAGTTACCAGCCAAGACTCCTTGCCCAGCATGGGAAGAAGCTGCTGTAGGGTCAGCATTTTGAATTTTGGAACAATGAGGAATGTGTTTAAAGCGGACAGGTCTAGAATAGGCCTCCATTTGTTTTCTTTTCTTGGTACCAGGAAGAGCCTGGAGTAAAATCCCTTCCCTTGCTCCATAAATGGTACCTTTTCCACAGCTCGCATTCTTAATAATTGAGATATTTGTTTTAGAGCTTCTGTCCTTTGTGAAGGTGGTAGGTTTGGCATTCCTCTCTTTCTTGGTAGTGTATGGAAATGGAACCTGTAACCTTTGTCTATAGTCTGCAAAATCCATTTTTCTCTTGTAATGCAGTGCCAGTTTCTTGAAAATAATGCCAGTTTTCCGCCTAAGGGTGTTTCTAGCTGTTCCCTGGTAGGCGGTGCCACATAAGTCACTGTGATTGAGTTGTTGTAGTGGTGGTGGCTGTATCCGTGCCTCGTTGGCTGTTACCCTG